>NW_026108853.1:0-300000 GCF_024516045.1 Bombus affinis | reverse complement strand
AAAAGTGGTTCCAAAAATGGGGTTTTAAAATAAACGAAAAAAAATCCTCCCATGTAACCTTCACGCTCCGAAAACAAACCTGCCCCCAGATCACCATTAACAACACAATAATCCCAAGCAAGGACTCCGTAAGATACCTGGGCATGACCCTGGACAGGAGGCTAACTTGGAAAAAACATATCTCGGAAAAAACAAAGCAACTAAAGGAAAAACTAAGAAAATTCTATTGGCTCACGGGCCGACGCTCCAAACTAAACATACAGAACAAAATAACCCTCTACAAGGCCGTAATAAAACCTGTCTGGACCTACGGAATCCAACTATGGGGAACAGCAAGTAACTCCAACATTGAAATACTCCAACGCTTCCAATCGAAAACGCTAAGATCCCTATTAAATGCACCCTGGTATGTTACCAACGAAACAATCCACCGAGACCTCAAGATACCTACAGTCAAAGATGAAATACACAAGTCCAGAAGCAGATATAGCACAAGAGTCAACAACCACCACAACCCACTAGTCACCCAGCTACTGGACACGACGGACCAGATCCGCAGACTAAAAAGAAAATACCCACTAGATTAAACCCCTAGTCCTACTAGAATCAACAATATAAAGCAATTATAATCCATGTCATTGTATCACGCCAAATTAAGTTACTGAAAATTCTCAACGAGAATTGATTGTAAATATTCTAATAAATAAAAAAAAAAAAAAAAAATTTTCGTCTGTACTTACTTTAAGTATGTTTATCTTGTTCTCTTTTAAGCACTCGTGAACATAGTGGTAATGAACTTCAATGTGTTTAGAATTTTTTGTAAAATTCCCGTGCTTTGCTATACTTATCACTCCAGAGTTATCCTCATAAATTTTTACAGGGTTATCGTCTAGATTTACATTGAAGATTTTCATAATTTCCCTAATCACTCCTGCTCGGACAGCCGAGGAGGACGGACATGTCTAGACGGTCTTCCTCTCCAGGTATAAGTGAATAGTGAAAAAGTGCTTCAAAGTAATAGTGCTGCAAAGTGATAGTGAGGAGGAAATAAAATAACAATGCAGATACCAACTATAAACATAGCAACAAAAGGTGAAACATATTATATAAAAACCAAACAAATTAACATTGAGACTGAAGAAACAAAAGAGCATCGGGGACAGGAAGATAGCAATTCAGAACATGAAAGATACTACCAGGACGAAAGCTGGAAGCCAGCGAAGGCTAGCAAAAAACGCAAAACAACCACAGACATAAGTGCCATAGAAAACCCAGTTACAGAAAAGCAGCGATGGCTGCAAGAATTACCATTAAGTAACTCCTTCAACTCACTAACGGAAGAAATAGACGCTGACCCCGTAAATAAAACCACTATCCAAACAAATCATATTACAAAACCACCACCAATCTTTGTAGAGGCCCAAATAATAGACCCGCTCATCGATCTACTAAATAATCTAGATGAGAAAAACAACTACACAATAAAGCAAACAAAATTGGATCAAGTGAAAATACAAACAAACACACCAGAAACATTTAGGAAAGTTATAAAAGCATTAAAAGAAAAAAATGCTATCTACCACACATATCAGCTTAAAACTGAAAGGAGCTATAAAATTGTCATAAGAGGATTGCATCCTAAAACCAACATACATAAACTAAGCGATGAGTTAGCTAAAATTGAACATCAAACAAGAACAATAAACAATATAACAAGATTCGACACAAAGCAACCACTACCACTATTCTTAATAGAACTTGAACCCAGAATCAATAACAAGGAAATATATGATATCAAACAAATACTAAACACAATAGTAATAGTCGAACCACCACGACACAAAAAAGATATACCTCAATGCATGCGGTGTCAACAATACGGACACACTAAAAACTATTGCAACAGAAGCCCAGCTTGCGTCAAGTGCGCAAAAAATCACTTAACTGTACACTGCCCATATTCAGGAAAAATAGAAAAAGTTAAATGCTTCAACTGTAACGGAAACCACCCAGCCAGCTATAAAGGATGTGAAGTAAGAAAACAACTACAACGTAAACTGTTCCCGCCCCTACGAAGCAGGACAATCACTAACACACAAGCCCAACAGGACAGCACAAATCCTGAAATAATACCAAATACAGAGCAAGCAACAAACACCAAACCCATCAGCACCAACACCATTGGTGGTCTAAGCTACGCTCAAGTAACCAGCCAATCGACACATACACACAACCAATACCACAGCAATAGTAACAATGACACTGCAGAAATCAAAGAACTGCTCAAACAATCTATAAAGAACACCGAAATGCTAACCAGAATGATAAGCGAACAAAACGCAGTACTCAAACAGCAAACCCAACAAATCACAGTCATGCTACAACTAATTACAAACGTGCTAAGCAAAAAATAAAAACGGACACTCTAAAAATAGCAGCCTGGAACTCAAACGGCCTACAACAATGGGCCCTCGAAACTAAAACATTCATATACAATAATAATATAGACATACTACTTGTCTCAGAAACACACTTCACTACAAAAAGCTATTTGAAAATACCATACTACACCGTATATGATACCAAACACCCCTCAGGAAAAGCTCACGGAGGGACAGCAGTGATAGTCAGAAACGATATCAAACATTATCTACACAGCCAAGTTAGCAAAGAATATTTACAAGCAACCACTGTTACAGTTCAAACTAGCAGCAACTACTTCCAGTTGTCAGCAGTATATGTGCCTCCGCGACACAAAATAACAACACAAATGTGGGAAGAATACTTCCAGGACCTAGGGGACAAGTACATCGCAGCGGGAGACTACAACTCAAAGCACACGCTTTGGGGGTCAAGAAACATTACACTTCGAGGTAGAACACTGGAAAAATACATTAGAAATAATAACCTCAATATATTATCCACAGGAACACCGACACATTGGCCGACTGACCTGAACAAAAAACCAGATCTTCTGGACTTTGCAGTTACAAGGGGACTAAACACAAATAAACTAAAAATAACACCCAACCTCGAGCTCAGCTCCGATCATACACCCATAATAATTGAATACAGAAACAAACCAATTCACTATAGCAAACCAGAAACACTATGCAATAAAACCACCAAATGGCAAACTTTCAAAGAAATAATAGAAAGCAAAATAAACTGCAACATCCCGTTAAAAACTCCTGAACACATAGAACAGACAGTAGCAACATTGACAGCAACTATTCAGGAAGCAGCAAGGACAACCACTACTCCCGAACCAACCAGCAGACAAACAATAACAATCCCGCAAGAAATACTCGACAAAATCAAAGAAAAAAGAAAAGCAAAAGCAAAATGGCAAAAATACAGAACCCGAGAAAACAAAAAACACTTAAACAAACTTGCAAAGGAAATAAAAAACAAAATAAAGGAGCACAACGATAACGAATTCGCAAAGTTCATAGGGACACTCTCCACACACGAGAACACCAACTATTCACTATGGAAAGCCACGAAAAAAATAAGGAAGCCAATAATACCCGTCCCGGCAATCAGAAAAGCAGATAACACATGGGCAAGAAGCAACGAAGAACAAGCTGAAGAATTCTCCAACCACCTCTGCAACCACACATTATCAACAACAGCAACCTCAAAAGTCATACGGAGGAGGATCCACAAACCACTACTACCACAGCCGACAAGGAATACACCATACCTAAAACATCGGCACAAGAAATTAGAAACATAATTGATAAAACAAAAAACAACAAAGCGCCAGGAATCGACCTAATCAATGGTAAAATCTTGAAAAACCTTCCGCCAAAAGCAATAAGACTAATGACAGTAATATTCAATGCAATTCTAAGAATTCAATACTTCCCCAAACCATGGAAATTAGCACAGATCAAAATGTTACATAAACCAGGCAAAGACCCGCACCAAACTGCATCTTACAGACCAATATCACTGCTTCCAGTATTTTCCAAAATACTGGAAAAGATAATATACGACCGCATAAAACCAATAATAGTGACAAAAAAACTAATACCGGATCACCAATTTGGTTTCAGAAACAAGCACTCCACGATAGAGCAAATGCACAGGCTTATAAACGAAATAATAATAGCACTAGAAAACAAGGAATACTGCACAGCCCTCTTTATAGACATAGAGAAAGCATTCGATAAAATTAACCATGAAAGTCTACTACAAACAATTAGGAAACAATTCCCGGAGCAAATACACCAATTAATAAAATCCTATCTAAGCAGCAGAACCTTCGTAATAAAAATCAAGGACACACATTCTCAAGTTAAAGACATCAAGGCCGGGGTACCACAAGGAAGCGTCCTAGGCCCAATACTATACACATTATACACGGCGAACATACCAACAACTACCAACAGCACAGTATTGACATTCGCGGACGACACAGCTATACTAGTCAGGCATACTAACCCAGAAACGGCAGTCAAAATACTACAAGAACATATCGTAAAAATAGAAAATTGGCTACAAGAAAAACAAATAAAAGCAAACCCCAATAAATGCAACCATATTACATTCACGCTACGGAAAAAGATACCACCAAACATCCTATTGAACGGCACGCATATAACGCAAACAAAGCATGTCAAATACCTAGGACTCCACTTAGATCAAAAACTCACCTGGAAACTACACATCAAATCAATAGTAGAAAAAATACAGAAAACAAGGAGACAAATGCATTGGCTAACAAGCCGAAAATCCAAACTAAGCACAGAAAATAAAGTAAAAATATATAAAACGATCATAAAACCAATCTGGACGTACGGAATACCACTATGGGGGACGGCAGCAATGAGCCATATACACAAAATAGAGGTAATACAGGCTAAAATCCTCAGAACAATAGTAAACGGACCTTGGTACGTCAGAAACGAAGATATACGAAGGGACCTGGGAATGCCAACGGTCAAGGAAGAAATCAGCAGATACTCCGAGAAATACAAATCAAGAATAGCAACACACATAAACCGGCTAGCTGCGGAAACATACAAAATCATAAATATGGACAAAAGACTAAAAAGGAAGCACCCAGCAGACCTTATAAAGGACATAACCTAACAAACACGATGATGGTACCCCGCTGGGGGTAGCCACCAACATGCTAATTTAACCGCTAAAAAATTCCACCAAATGTCCAAATTGGACAAATAGTGAATTTAAATAAATAAATAAAAAAAAAAATAATTTCCCTAATAGACATTAATTCACTCACCGCTTCCGATAGAGCTACATACTCTGCATACATCAAGGCTTTTGTCACACACCTTTGTTTTTTAGACTTCCAACCAATTACATTTCCATACAATCTAATTACATATACAGAAGTCGATTTCCTATCTAAATGATCTCCTGCCCAATCAGCGTCCACATAACAATCTATCGTTTCACATTTTTCATTCCTTTTATAATCTAATCTTAAATCTCTAGTCCGGTACAAATATTTCAATATTCGCAAAGCATATTTAAAATGTGTCTCATTACAACAATCTTGAAATCTACTCAAATAATTTACACTATAACTTATATCGGGTCTGGTATTTACACTAATATACAACAATGCGCCAATTAAATTTTTGTATCCAATATCCTCTCTATTCTTTGACTTCACTTAAATCTTTCATTTCAAATCTATTAGTTAGTAACTTCTTTACACTTTGTATCTTCCTTTTGTTTTTACTACAAATTAGCAAATCGTCTACATATATTAACAAATAAGCAACATTTTCTCCCTCTCCATGTGTATATAGGCACAACTCTATGTTATTCTTTTTTAAAACCTAATCTCGTCACATACTTATCAAAACACTCATACCAGTCCCTTGGACTTTCTTTTAACCCATACAGCGCTTTCGATAGTTTACAAACTCTATTCATTCCGTCCGCATATCCCTTTGGTTGATTTACATATACCTCCGAGGTTACTTCACCATTTAAAAAGGCAGTTTCTACATCCATTTGCTCAATAATTAATCCATTTTGACAACAATATGATAGCAATATCTTAAAGGTCTGATTTTCTCGCTACTGGGGAGTATATGTCATCAGCTACGTTTCTTTGTTGGAATCCTCTTACCACTAATCTAGCCTTATACCTGTCATCTGATTTTCTCGTGTAAACCCATTTTACATCTAATACGTCTTTGCCTTTTACCCTTTCTACCAATTTCCAAGTTTTATTCTTATAAAGACATTCTATTTCCTCATCCATAGCTTGTTTCCAATCTTCACTATCTTCGCAACAAATCGCCTCCTCAAATGTACAAGGGATATCTACTCTACAATAATTTGCATGGATTTCACTAATGTTTTCTTTTTCTGGATATCTTACTGGAGTTCTCTTATTACGTGTAGATCTTCTAGGGATGTTTAAGCTTTCAAGACTGTTATTATTTTCACCTTCCCTACTTTCTAACTCTTCCTTATTCATGTTTACCAATAAATCATTATCCTCAATGTCATCGTTATCTTTATCGAATGAATTTTCCACAAAGCCGATACATTTTGTGTCTGTTCCTATGACCTCTACATGTCTCGCTATTGTTATTTTCCCACCTAATAAGACTCTGTAACCGACTTCACTATATCCTAACAAAATTCCCATATCTGCCTTCTTATCCCATTTAGAAACTCTTTTTTGTTCTCGTCTTCTTACAAAAACTTTACTTCCATATAGATGTAGATTTTCAACACTTGGTTTTCTCTCGAAGAATATTTCAAAAGGTGTCTTTCTCTCTATAGTATTTGCCAGTATTCGATTTTTCAAGTATACCGCTGTACAAACTATTTCCGGCCAGTACCTTTTATGTACTTTCGCTTCCGCTAACAAGCAACGCGCCATGTCCATAACTGTTCTATTATACCTTTCCGCTGTCCCGTTTAATTCATGTACGTAGGTTGGGCAATTATTTATTCTGATACCTTTATCCCTAGCAAATTTATAAATTCGATTATTCAAATACTCTTTTCCATTATCACATCTCAATATTTTTAACTTCTTGCCCGTTAAATTCTCGGCTTCATTTACAAACTGTACGAAACAATCAAAGACCTCACCCTTTGATTTTATACAATAAATTCTAGCTATTTTGCTATAATCATCGATAAATGAGATGAAATATTTCTCTTCATTGAATCCGGTAGTCTTAAAGGGACCGCACACGTCCGTATGAATAATTTCCATTATCTCCCTAGCCTTGGTTCGATTATTTTTGAATGGTAAATTGTGCATTTTACTTTCTATACACACCCTACATTTCAAAAATTCCTTCTCAAATTCATTCGGTATACCAGTAACTAGCTGCTCTTTGCCCAAAATATTTAAATATTTAAAATTTACGTGTCCTAACATCCTACGCCATCCTTCCTTTTTACTCATATCACTACGTTCGGCGCTGTTTGCTAAGTGCTCCTTCCCTTTCAATATACTTTTCATTCTATATGTTCCCTTTTCTTTAACCGCTACCGCTGTAAGCTTATTGTCCTCATCTATTACTTTTGCAATATTTCCTTTTGAAATAACCGTGTTCTTATTATCTGTTAATTTGCCCAAACTAATCAAGTTTGCGGACATTTCTTTCGCGTAAAAAACATTATTCATATTTATTTCATTTTGCTTTCCAAATGCTTCAAAATAACTTATAACATTCCCTACTTTTGTTGCCTTTATCGATCTATTATCGCCTAAATATATATTTACCGGTTCTTTAAGGTCAATAGATTTATCGAAATAATTTACGTTGTTAATTATGTGATCTGTGCAACCGCTATCTAATAGCCACATTACTTCATTATTACTTATCTCGTTCGCCTCGCCGCTGTGTGCTGCGTGCGCCGTTGCTATTGTCACGTAAAATAAAAAAGCAGGAGGCTCGAACGAAAAGAAAAAATTAAGATAACAAAAAAACAAGAGAATTTATTTCTGAATTTACACTGACTGCGATTTTGTTCTGAGCTCCAGCCGTGACTTTCCAAGACTGAAGCTCTTACAATTTGACTTTCGGTAACATCTGTTTCTTCTTTGTTTGTCATCCCTCAATATCCCCACTACCCTGTAGGCGTACGTGACCGCTGTCACGCTTCTAGGACATTCGGTGGAAGGACCGTTAGGATACAGATGACTCATTAGGCACTTCGGCGATATACATTGTCGCCAAGGCCGCCACATCTCTATCTCCATCATCGGTCCATCGGATTTGAAGTATGCCGGTCGTGACACTATCCATGTGCCTGATCTTGAGTTACCATGCTCGCTCGTGCCGGTTGTTGATTGACGATGGAAATTTCCACGTCCCCTGCTCGTATTTCCTTTGTTTCCTCTTCGTCTGCTGCGACCACGTGTTGACCCACGCCAAAAACTGTTACTGCTTCCCGCTTCGACGCCATTTTGACACTCTCTCGCAAAATGTCCTACTCTTCCACATCTGAAGCATCCTTCCTTTTTTGCAGAAAAGGCGTTGTTTTGCATTTCTCCTCGATTGGACTTATTTTTCTTCTCCGCTATTTCAATTTTATTTTTTACATACGCTACCGTTTGATTTTCTGCTTTCAATACATCTACTATATCCGCTATGTAGATGTATTCTTCGGGTAACGTATTCAGCATGTAATTTAGTTATTCTCTCTCACTCACTTGTGCACCCGCACCTTTTAATTCGTTTATTAATTTTTCGAAATCGCTAAAAAACGATGCTGAATCAGTGTAGTTCTCAAGTCTTATCTTTTCCAATCTCCTTCTGCATACGATCTGTAGTGCCGTCGACTCTTTCGAGTACATTTCATCGAACTTTTTTACTATCTCATACGCCGTTTTTTCTTCTCTAATATATTCCAATTGTCTATTTGTGACGGTACTATAAATTATATTTATTGCCTTCAAATCCTTTTTGTCCCAGTCTTCATTGTCTGTTTCTGTCTTCACCCTAGTTGTGACAATCTCGCATTCTTTATATCTGAGAAACATCGTTATTCTTTGCTTCCACATACCGTAATCCTCACCATCGAAAATAGGTATCATGATTTCCGATCTCTCCATTTTAAATGATTCCTTATCTCTTACTCAAGCGTTCCTACGTGCTCGAAGTGTATTTTTCCTCTTTGTAACCTTTGAACGTTTCTTTCCTTACTGAGAACTCACTCGAACTAACTCGCAATATTGAAAAACAGGCACTAAAATAACTTGCAAAATTATGAACCACGCTCTGCTACCATGAAAAGATATAGAATGGATTCGGAAATACAAATAATTCCCTTTATTTAGCACACAACTGTTATACATATGTCGGAGATGGAAAAACACCGGAACCTCTCCTTGGATTCTCGGGAAAACCGTAATGTCGTAATTTAGATTAAACAAATGTCACCCCGATTGTTCGAGATTTATGATAGTGAGCTTGGGCTCGAGGCGACAACCAGTCGCCGAACGTAGCCACGGTCAAGGGATGAACGTTTTATCTAACAAAAGCACAGAGTAATTCTATACCTCTCCTTAAAAGAAATAGTCGTAGCGACACGCGGCAGTAAATATTTCAATGGTTTCTGTCCCGTGGCTCGCCACACGCAGATTCTATACTCCGGGTAAGATGATCTCCAGATGTCAACATACCTCCGCAGTATATGTTTAGCTAACGTGAGGACCCGCAATAAATCTTAAGATTTAGTCAAGCAAAGTCCTTCATATAGACAAGTAGTCTTTGTTGCAACTACGGGAAGATAGGAGAAACCTATCTTCCACGAACGATGCCCCCCGTCAACAACCTCCCCTCAAGGGCGGCCAGCATCTCTTTCAAAACGCCGATATGGAGATCGACCAATTAGCAACAGCGCTAATTTCCCTCACCTTTGGAACGAAAGCTTTCTTTGACGAATCCGAGGATCTCATGTCCTTAGACCCACCCATTATAGTTTTCCTCGACGGCATCGTCGAGATGGAGAGTTACTCTCCGATACGATCTCGACGACGATTCGAGTAACTCTCGGATACGTAGTGATTGCCCCATGCATTAACATTGAGTACAACTTAGGCGCTAAAGAAGAGTAGAGTTCGTCATCCCGTTGACCGTGGATTCGTTATTGAGCCTAGGATCATTGCCATTAGCCTCTCGAGTATCAAATTATCGCGATTACCTGTCCAATTCCATCATGGTCATGTTTGCACTGGTAAATATCTCCTCTATTGCATAATGATCACGTCCAGTGTCAATAGGGATTCGTTTCACGCCCTTAACCCTAACTCTAATCGTAACGCCAACCCGACACATATATCTTATACTCTTAAGACCTCAAAATCCTACTCGCACGCACGCTTGTTGTCAACCGACTCTTCCAGATACTTCTAACGACTGGCTCTTGTCTTTTGTCTCAACCAAGACCCGGACGTCCTCTGACGCTTACACACACATTCACATGTACAGTGTAAATGTATCATATTCCCAACAATTATGTTTCTAATTTCTTGTGCTGATGTTTTAGGTATGGTGTATTCCTTGTCGGTTGTGGTAATAGTGGTTTGTGGATCCTCCTCCGTATGACTTTTGAGGTTGCTGTTGTTGATAATGTGTGGTGTGAATGTGTTGCAAAGGTGGTTGGAGAATTCTTCAGCTTGTTCTTCGTTGCTTCTTACCCATGTGTTACCTGCTTTTCTGATTGCTGGGACGGGTATTATTTGCTTCCTTATTTTTTTCGTGGCTTTCCATAGTGAATAGTTGGTGTTCTCGTGTGTGGAGAGTGTCCCTATGAACTTTGCGAATTCGTTATCGTTGTGCTCCTTTATTTTGTTTTTTATTTCCTTTGCAAGTTTGTTTAAGTGTTTTTTGTTTTCTCGAGTTCTGTATTTTTGCTATTTTGCTTTTGCTTTTCTTTTTTCTCTGATTTTGTCGAGTATTTCTTGCGGGATTGTTATTGTTTGTCTGCTGGTTGATTCGGGTGTAGTGGTTGTCCTTGCTGCTTCTTGAACAGTTGCTGTCAATGTTGCTACTGCCTCTTCTATGTGTTCAGGAGTTTTCAACGGGATGTTGCAGTTT
Source organism: Bombus affinis (assembly GCF_024516045.1). NCBI lineage: Eukaryota > Metazoa > Arthropoda > Insecta > Hymenoptera > Apidae > Bombus > Bombus affinis. The sequence goes on along the minus strand of NW_026108853.1, from coordinate 288,940 downwards.
ATTTTGCTTTCTATTATTTCTTTGAAAGTTTGCCATTTGGTGGTTTTATTGCATAGTGTTTCTGGTTTGCTATAGTGTATTGGTTTGTTTCTGTATTCAATTATTATGGGTGTATGATCGGAGCTGAGCTCGAGGTTGGGTGTTATTTTTAGTTTATTTGTGTTTAGTCCCCTTGTTACTGCAAAGTCCAGAAGATCTGGTTTTTTGTTCAGGTCAGTCGGCCAATGTGTCGGTGTTCCTGTGGATAATATATTGAGGTTATTATTTCTAATGTATTTTTCCAGTGTTGTGCCTCGAGGTATAATGTTTCTTGACCCCCCATAACGTGTGCTTTGAGTTGTATTCTCCCGCTGCGATGTACTTGTCCCCTAGGTCCTGGAAGTATTCTTCCCACATTTGTGATGTTATTTTGTGTTGCGGAGGCACTGCTGACAACTGGAAGTAGTTGCTGCTAGTTTGAACTGTAACAGTGGTTGCTTGTAAATATTCTTTGTTAACTTGGCTGTGTAGATAATGTTTGATATCGTTTCTGACTGTCACTGCTGTCCCTCCGTGAGCTTTTCCTGAGGGGTGTTTGTTATCATATATGGTGTAGTATGGTATTTTCATGTAGCTTTTTGTAGTGAAGTGTGTTTCTAAGACAAGTAGTATGTCTATATTGTTACTGTATATGAATGTTTTAATTTCGAGGGCCCGTTGTTGTAGGCCGTTTGAGTTCCAGGCTGCTATTTTTAGAATGTCCGTTTTTTATTTTTTGCTTAGCACGTTTGTAATTAGTTGTAGCATGACTGTGATTTGTTGGGTTTGCTGTCTGAGTACTGCGTTTTGCTCGCTTATCATTCTGGTTAGCATTTCGGTGTTCTTTATAGATTGTTTGAGCAGTTCTTTGATTTCTGCAGTGTCATTGTTACTATTGCTGTGATATTCGTTGTGTGTATGTGTCGATTGGCTGGTTACTTGAGCGTAGCTTAGACCACCAATGGTGTTGGTGCTGATGGGTTTGGTGTTTGTTGCTTGCTCTGTATTTGGTATTATTTCAGGATTTGTGCTGTCCTGTTGGGCTTGTGTGTTAGTGATTGTCCTGCTTCGTAGGGGCGGGAACAGTTTACGTTGTAATTGTTTTCTTACTTCACATCCTTTATAGCTGGCTGGGTGGTTTCCGTTACAGTTATAGCATTTAACTTCTTCTATTTTTCCAGAAGATGGGCAGTGTATAGTTAAGTGGTTTTTTGCGCACTTGACGCAAGCTGGGCTTCTGTTGCAATAATTTTCAGTGTGTCCGTATTGTTGACACCGCATGCATTGAGGTATATCTTTTTTGTGTCGTGGTGGTTCCACTGTTACTATTGTGTTTAGTATTTGTTTGATATCATATATTTCCTTGTTGTTGTTTCCGGGTTCCAGTTCTATTAAGAATAGTGGTAATGGTTGCTTTGTGTCGAATCTTGTTATATTGTTTATTGTTCTTGTTTGATGACCAATTTTTGCTAACTCATCGCTTAGTTTATATATGTTCGTTTTAGGATGCAATCCTCTTATGACAATTTTATAGCTCCTTTCAGTTTTTAGCTGATACGTGTGGTAAATAGCATTTTTTTCTTTTAATGCTTTTATAACTTTCCTAAATGTTTCTGGTGTGTTTGTTTGAATTTTTACTTGTTCCAGTTTTGTTTGCTTTATTGTGTAGTTGTTTTTCTCGTCTAGATTATATAGTAGATCGATGAGCGGGTCTATTATTTGGGCCTCAACAAAAATTGGTGGTGGTTTTGTAATATGATTTGTTTGGATTGTGGTTTTATTTATGGGGTCAGCGTCTGTTTCTTCTGTTAGTGAGCTGAAGGAGTTGCTTAATGGTAATTCTTGCAGCCATCGCTGCTTTTCTGTAGCTGGGTTTTCTATGGCACTTATGTCTGGAGTTGTTTTGCGTTTTTTGCTAGCCTTCGCTAGCTTCCAGCTTTCGTCCTGTTGAGGTTATTCGGTATATAAAGAGAGAAATACGCGTGGATAAAGTGTAAGATACAAAGTATATATTTGACTTAATGATGAAATACAGGAATACAATTTGAGCTGGTCCAGATCCGCACGCTAGCAGTGTTACTTTATGACTGAAAACCCCGAAGCCAACGTCGCCTGTCTAGAGTTTATGGTCTGCCTCCCTGCTATTCTTTTGTCTATGTGCTGTCGATGGCTTCAGCGCTTGAGAAAGTTAAAAAGACCAGATGTGGAGTTTTCCTAGAAGTGGTGACCTCTTCAACACGTCCTGATAGTATCTTTCATAATCTGAATTGCTCTCTTCCTGTCCCCGCTGCTCTTTTGTTTCTTCTGTCTCCATGTTAATTTGTTTGTTTTTTATATAATATGTTTCTCCCTTTGTTGCTATGTTTATAGTTGGTATCTGCATTGCTATTTTATTTCCTCCTCACTATCTGTTACGCCACGAGGCTTACCACAGGCTGTATTTTCTAACCGTCGCTCACGGCCCTACAATGTCGCAGTCAGATCGTTTTATCTGACCGCCGGATCATATACAATGTATCGACGAGCGCATAGCTGTCGCCAAGCAGCGAGTTCTCGAAACGTCGAATTTGGTCCGTTACGTTTTCCTCGCAAGAACAGACATACGTGATCATAGGCGCGAACGGTGGCGTGACCTAAGTATAGTGGGGGTCGTCTTAAAGATGAGACAAAGAAATCATCTAAAGTCGATCAGTTCCTTGTGACGCGTCGAACGTTACACATTGAATCGAATCTAACACATAACGTCTGTCTCAAGCTGCGTAGTGCGATAGGTCTCGTTATATGCAAACCGCTAAACAAACCTTGACTGTTATCTTTTTCGTTTTTAATTGTTGATCTTTGACTGAACTTGTTGTTTCGTTATTTTTATTAAACTTTTATCAACCAACCCAATATAGTTGTTCGTATACACTCAAACCTAACCACCTCTATTCTCGTAATAGAAATAGGGGATCAATCAGTTCGTGGCATCGATTGTTTAATCGTAACGAGAATTTACGACTCTCGTTGACGCGTTATCTAGCGATCGCGTCTCTCTGCGAACGGTTGAAGCATTTGGTCCTTCGAGCCGGATTCAGTGTCAAGTGAAAGGTGCACGCCAGTGACACCCACTACCATACAGTGCCACGTGAACCCAACACAACCAGCAGCGGAAGCGTTACTACCCCAGCGAGGTCAGTAACGTAAAGGGTCGTCACCTTTGAAGAGGTATAATTCGGTGGTTGAAACGCAACCACACAGCCTCCTGCCGCAAAGTGGGCAATCGCCAACAGAAGTAAGTTCAAACGATTTCGCTCTCAATTACATAACAAATAATGGCAACCGGAAACGAATTCGCCACCTTGCGTCGACAGCGGGGCTACTATATCGCCCAGTTTACACGCTTCGCAAAAAAAACTGGACGACATTGAACAATCAGGCTGTCCGGAAGAGATCGACTTGATACAAATTAAAGATCGTCTAGAAATCTACGAGACGGAACTCCGTGCCATACAAAACCAGATCGTAGCTATAGACGAGGGAGAGATCGCGCGCGGCATTGAACTAGCGGAAGGATACGAAAAACTACAACGCCGAATAACTAAACAATTGATCAATATACGACGAAGTACGCCGTCACAATCGACAAGCGGCGCATCAACCGCCGGTCGCGTGTCTGCTTCGCTTAAACTACCGGAGGTTCGGATACCTACATTTGATGGCGCCCTCGAGGATTGGCAGTCATTTTACGATTCCTTCTCGTCAACGATAGATCAAAATGAACATTTAGCACCAGTTCAGAAATTTTATCATCTCCGATCAGCCCTGACTGGATGGGCCGCGCGAAGCATACAGTCATTAGCCATCACCGAGTCAAATTACGCAATCGCCATTGACGTTCTTAAGGAAAAATTCGACTGCCACCGTCAAATCTGCATGCGACAACACGAATTATGGAATTGTCATGTCTTCAAAGCGAAGTCGCCCAAAGAACGCCTGGAAATCGCTAAAAGGGCGTCGCTCTGTACCAATTGTTTAGGCAAGGAACACGCTCTTACTCAATGCTCCGCGGGGTCATGTCGCATCTGTAGACAGCGACACCACACGTATCTGCATCAAGACCATGGGCATAGCAAACCACGAACACGTGTCAACCGAACATCGAGCGGTCGATCTTCGCCTAGTTCACCGACCCCGCATTCCTCACATCGTTCGAGACGCACATCCTCGTCTCCCCGATCGTCTCCCCGAGCATCGCCCCAAGCGTCTCGCCGAGCGTCTCCCCGAACGTCTCCGCGAACATCTCCGAAACGCGAATCTCGGTTATCGCGAACGGCGGCATCGGGATCGACTATATCGTCCAGTCCTAAACGACAAGGAAAACAATGACAGCATCAGACGACTGTGTTAGGGACCGAACCACAGAAAACGGACTCATTGACCTCGCCTCCTTTTGAACCATTGCAGCACGACTTGTTAGTCACAGCGCAGGTCAACATCTTGAACAATGAAATTCAACCATTTCGTTGTAGAGCTCTGCTAGACACCGGCTCTAGCATGAACTTTATCACCGAAAGGCTCGCTAACTCATTAAAACTCAACCAACGGAAATGTTCGGTCCCAATCGGAACACTCAACACGTTATCGAAGATCTCGAAACGCTACATCACGGCCATGATCACCTCCATTGACGGCACATACGAACGCAACTTGACGTTTCTAATCATACCGACTATCGCGTCTTGGGTCCCAAATCAACCCGTAGATCGCTGAATATACAGATACCTAGGAATCTCCAATTAGCCGATCCAAGATTCCATAGACCTGCTCCGATCGAAATATTGTTGAGCGCCGGACCAACACTAGCATCACTCTGTGTCGGCCAACTTGATATCAGTCAAGCAAACGGGCCCGACTTGCGTCTGCAAAAAACGCGATTCGGATGGGTCATCGGGGGGAGCCCAACCTCGCAATCATTAGCATACGCATTTCACGCCTTCACGACGGCTTTACAGGCGGACCTCGCCCGTTTTTGGGAAATCGACGAGGGACCGCCCACCGCACGAATTTCGGAAGCGGAACGACAGTGCGAGGAGCACTTTCGAAATCACGTTCAACGCACCAACGAAGGGCGATACGTTGTCGCTCTCCCATTCAACGAAACAACTCCTCCGCTTGGATCCTCGAAAGCCATGGCAATGAAGCGATTCACTTCCCTTTGCCGTCGATTCCAACGAGACAAACAATTCGAAGCCGACTATCACGCCGTAATAGAAGAATACTTGGAATTAGGACATATGACGAAGATTACCACGGACCACTGCACGGACGACGGATATTTTCTGCCACATCACGGCGTGATCAAAGAATCCAGTCGGACTACAAAACTCCGAGTTGTGTTTGACGGATCTGCACCAACAACCACCGGAGTTTCATTAAACGACGTACTTCATACGGGACCGAAACTACAAGACGACATATTTCTTATCCTTTTAAGATTTCGTTCTCATCAGTACGTCATTACAGGCGATGTCGAAAAGATGTATCGACAATTTCTTGTGCGTCCAGTGGATCGGAAATTCCAACAAATTTTGTGGCGCAACTCTGATGGAGAAGTTGACACCTATCAACTTAACACAGTGACATTCGGGCTATCAGCGGCCCCCTATCTAGCCATTCGGTGCCTGAAACAACGGGCAGACGACGAGGGACATCGATACCCACGAGCAGCGATGGTCTTACAGCGAGACTTCTACGTCGACGATGTTCTCACAGGAGCTGATACAAAGGACGAGGCACTATCACTGAGAACGGAGCACATAGAATTGCTTAAACTAGCCGGCTTAAACATTCGAAAATGGGCAGCGAACGACCGGGAACTGCTACGAGGACTTTCCGAGCAGGACATAAACGATAAGCTGCTACTAGGCGAATCGCAAACTTTCAAAACTCTGGGTGTTGTTTGGAATTCCTTTGACTATTCGATCCTATATTCCGTCAAAATCAATCCTACCACCTCTCGAATTACGAAGAGAACAGTCAGCTCCGAAATTGCCAAGATCTACGACCCTCTTGGATTACTGGCATCAGTGATCGTTCGCGCTAAAATGTTGCTCCAACGACTTTGGACTTTAAAAATTGACTGGGACGAATCTCTTCCGGCTGACGTACACACAGAATGGAGCAAATATTATTCACAGCTACCTTTGCTAAATAACGTGAAGTTTCCACGTAAAACTATAATCAAGACTGCAGCGGAAATTGAATTACACGGATTCTGCGACGCCAGCGAAAGGGCGTATGGGGCATGCGTCTACCTTCGCACCATCACTCCGGAGGGTCATGCCTGGACACGACTCCTCACTGCAAGGTCAAAGGTGGCTCCACTCAAATCACAAACCATTCCAAGGCTGGAACTGAGTGGAGCACTTCTTCTCACATCATTGGCCACTACAGTCCTTCAAGCGTTACCAAGCAACATTTCTCGGACCGTTTACTGGACTGATTCTACAATCGTTCTACATTGGATTAATACATCACCCCATACGCTGAAAGCCTTCGTCGCGAATCGTGTGACAGAGATTCAACAGAAAACTCACACCTCCGATTGGCGCCACATTCCCACTACCGAAAACCCTGCAGATCTCATATCGCGAGGCCAATCACCCGAAGACTTCTTGCGATCAACCATTTGGCAACATGGACCGGAATGGCTCCAACAACCTGAAAAATACTGGCCGACGTGGAACCCGGTACCATTAGCTGAAATACCAGAGCAGAAGAAGGCAACATGTCTGTCCGTGACTCCGCCTGACCACAGTCTACTGGACTGGAGAGATTTTCTTCTTGGCCCAAGCTGATAAGAATTGCCGCTCGTTGCTTCCGATGGAGACAAAAACAGGATCGGGGGGGACCTCTAACCACACATGATTTAACCAATGCGCATAACAAATTGGTCAAATTGTTACAGCTCTGCTATTTTCCAGATGAAATACGTACTCTCCGAACAGATCGAAATTCTGCAGTGAAGGGGAAGGTGCAACGACTCAATCCATTTCTGGACAAGGACGAGATATTGCGAGTCGGAGGCCGACTCAGTCACTCACCAATGCCCTTCACTCAGAAACACCCAATCATTCTACCCAAATCCTCAGTTACAGCACACATTATCGAGCATGAACACCTCCTAAATCTCCACTCCGGAACTCAAGCTACCTTATATGCCTTAAGGAGATCTTATTGGCCTATCGACGGCCGTAGTCAAGTTTGGAGCACGCTGAAGAAGTGCGTATGTTGCTGCCGAGCCAATCCACCTCCAGTGGATTACGTACTGGGCGACCTTCCAGCTGCACGGATAACGGAATCTCGTCCATTTACCAACGTCGGAATTGATTATTGCGGACCGTTCTACATCAAGGAACGAAAGGATCGCAACCGACGCAAAATCAAGGTATATGTAGCAATCTTCGTATGTCTTGCAGTTAAAGCAGTCCACCTCGAGCTGGTCACCGATCTCACTAGCGAGGCCTTCATTGCTGCTCGGCGAAGATTCATCGCTCGCCGAGGATTCTGTGTAACAATTTATTCTGACAACGGTGCCAACTTCGTTGGCGCCAACAACGAATTACGAGAGCTCCGAAACCTCCTGCAGTCCGACGATCATAAGGTAAAGGTTCACTCCTTTTTAGCCGATCGACGGATCGAATGGCACTTCATTCCTCCCAACTCACCTCACTTTGGCGGGTTGTGGGAGGCTGCGGTGAAGTCCTTCAAACGACATCTCAGACGTGTCGCAGGTAACGAGCTCTTAACATTCGAAAACTTGAACACACTGATCATTGAAATCGAGTCTATCTTCGACTCCCGTCCTCTGACTCCAATATCATCTGACCCAAACGATCTTCTTGTCCTTACTCCCGGTCACTTCCTCATCGGAGATGCATTAACAAGCTTTCGAGAACGAGATTTCCGGGACACTCCATCCAATCGTCTCTCCAGCTGGCAACACATTCAAAGGGTCAAACAACATTTCTGGTGCCGCTGGCATCGAGAGTACCTGAACGAGCTAAACATCCGAAACAAATGGAGCAAGGGCAGTCACGACATCCGAGAAGGCACCGTAGTAGTCCTCAGGGAGGATAACGTACCATCCATGCAATGGCCTTTGGGCCGCGTGATCAAGGTCCATCCAGGAGTCGACGGAATCATACGGACCGCTACCGTGCAGACGGCAACAACTACCCTGGATCGTGGCGTCAAAAGACTGGTCCCCTTACCCATTCACCCAGATCCAGACGAGTCCGACCACCCACACGGAGCGAAGGAGATTCGTCAGCGACGCACCTGACTCCACACCATATCATTTGATCGGTACCCTCTCAACGGGGGGAGGATGTTACGCCACGAGGCTTAACACAGGCTGTATTTTCTAACCGTCACTCGCGGCCCTACAATGTCTCAGTCAGATCGTCTTATCTGACCGCCGGATCATATACAATGTATCGACGAGCGCATAGCTATCGCCAAGCAGCGAGTTCTCGAAACGTCGAATTTGGTCCGTTACGTTTTCCACGCAAGAACAGACATACGTGATCATAGGCGCGAACGGTGGCGTGACCTAAGTATAGTGGGGGTCGTCTTAAAGATGAGACAAAGAAATCATCTAAAGTCGATCAGTTCCTTGTGACGCGTCGAACGTTACACATTGAATCGAATCTAACACATAACGTCTGTCTCAAGCTGTTGCTTGTGCGATAGGTCTCGTTATAAGCAAACCGCTAAACAAACCTTGACTGTTATCTTTTTCGTTTATAATTGTTGATCTTTGACTGAACTTGTTGTTTCGTTATTTTTATTAAACTTTTATCAACCAACCCAGTATAGTTGTTCGTATACACTCAAACCTAACCACCTCTATTCTGGTAATAGAAATAGAGGATCAATCAGTTAGTGGCGTCGATTGTTTAATAGTAACGAGAATTTATGACTCTCGTTGACGCGTTATCCAGCGTTCGCGTCTCTCCGCGAACGGTTGAAACACACTATGTTTCATGAATTTATTTGCTAACGGTATTGAAACAAATAACAAGCAGAGGACGAACTATCCGTGAACTGTTTTGCCAACGAGTACGCTTCCAATATTTTCTGTTTGAGAAAACACACTTGTTGCTGTTGCAACTCCAAATATTTTTACAGCCGACGCCTTTGCCATGAATCATCGGCTAACATATAAAATAGAGAAAAGCCATAGTTGATTGTAATGGAAATTTAGAAAACCTCAAACTCGATATAGAAGGGAAAAATAAAGGAAAGGAAGGGAGAGATAATTGGAAGCTTGGGGCCAGGTTTAATTCACTGAAACCGGGCTGCTTGTGTCATCACAAAACAGAATTGCCAGTACGTCATTTCTGTGCTCCCGTCCTCGTATAAACGGTTTCACTCGTTAAGAAAAAACTCGTTAAAAAAAAATAGGCGGTGAAGAGAGAAAAAAGCAGACAGAGAGCGCTTTTAAAAAGCTGACGAAGCGTGTGTCACGTAAAATAAAAGAAAATTTAAAAGAAAGAAGAAAACTTTATTTTTCCTTCGTTTATACACTTATAAGACACTTCTGAGCTCTAGCCGTGACCGTACGAGACTGAGTCTCTTACAATCTTTTTACTTTCGGTGACATCTGTTCCCTCATTATCCCCACTACCCTGTAGGCGTACGTGACCGTTGCTACGCTTCTAGAACATTTTGTGGAAGGACCGTTAGTCCATAAATGAATCCTCAGGTACTCCGGCAATATACATTGTCGCCAAGGTCGCCATGTGTTTCCCTCATCGGTCCATCGGGTTCGAAGTATGCCAACCGGGACACCATCCTGCCCGCGGTGTGTGTGTGTGTGTCCTGGTCTCTGATGTGATTTACGTTACACGTGCGTTGCCACAACGAGACACACGGTGCTATTTGTCGTTTTAAATTGCGCCGCAACTTGTTTTTGAGATCTTTGCTAGAGACACGTGAAAACACGTTGGAAGTATATTTCTTGTTTTTGTGGAATTTAGCTGGAAAATGAAAAATAACGTAAAACATGTACTTACGACTTACAGGGTAATTGAATGTATACACTGTAATAACCAGCGATTTAAGGCTTTAAAAGATCGAAAGAAAAGAAAAGAAAAGAAGAAAGATTATATGTTGTGGCAGTCTAACTCGATCTAAGGAAATAGAGAGGGAAGGGGGGGCAAAGCTTGTTAATCTGGAAAGAATACAAGCATCAGTTTCAAGCACTTACAGGGAATCAAGCGAGCTTGTTAAGGTCGTAAGTTGGACAATTATCCCGTGTTAGGTTCAATCAGCTTAGTCCTACACAAAACTGATCCAATCATGCGAAAACAAATGTATTCTGATTTTTGTCGCAGATATTTCTGGTCTACGCACTCCAGTGCCCGCACAACTCATATTGAAACGCCTGATTTTCCCATATTCTACAGCGATAACATTACCTGATTTTTTACAACCATGAAGGACTCGAAAATACTTGCAATCTTCATCTGTTTGCAAATTATTTTCGTCACTTTCGTCCCGTCAGGGGCTGGTAAGTTGATACTGATTAATTATACCATCGAAATTCTATATAATGGCTACAAAAAATATTTGCATCATCACCCTCATTTCCTAATGAAGCGCGTTTTTTTACCAAGTTTTATATTTCATTTCATAGTATCAAATCTCTGTAGTTACACGAAAGTATTAAATGATAGGAAACTTGATATACACGAATTTAATTAATTAATAAGTTACCGTTAATTAATAAGTACACCGTTAACGCTTGCATGCTGGTCGTTAAAACACATGCTGCGCGAATAGGGTACACAGCGATTCATTTAACTCGCCTTGAATTAGTTTTAGAAAGACAAACATGGACAGGGATAATTTTTGTCACGAGCCGTTTAATTTATTCGTTCATTAGAACGAATTAATTTACACCTGCTGAGATCGCGATTGATGTGACAAATTCGAAATCTTGTTACATATAAATATTTTTAAACAACCACGTCGTAAGCTTTGTATATTTTTGAATCGCAACGAAACTGTTCAGAGAAATGCTGAAATTATTAATTAGAAAAGGAGATTTCTACGGATCGTTGTAAAAGTGTCAGGGAAAATATTCGTGAAACAGTTACGTTGTTACAAGTTCTACAAGAAGAAATATTGAAAATCACGTTCCACTTATTCAGTTGCGCGTGTAAAAGGTATCTTGCGTTCGCGCAAAAAATCTCTGAAGGATACATGCTTTATAATAATTGGAGTGTCGAAGTTGTTACGCGGATCGGCGTACACGTACCTTTTAATGAAACTAGGTTACCCATTCGTTATTCGTTCCTAATTTTCAGCTTCACGATTTTTACGCAATAAAATTTTATACACCTGTTCGGTTTATAAATGATTCAATTCAAATTTAACAGAATTAAAGTTGAAATAATCATTTGTACTTCATTAAAAGGTTCTTTCAGCATCTCGTTTTAATATTTTTATTGGTAATATTTTGTTGATCGTTATATATAAATGGAGTTTTTCAAAGGAGAGACATTTTAAGGTAGGAAATGGACATACATTTATAATAAGAATTCAGAAGAAAGAATATTTCATACAGAAAGAAATATTCCGTATGTATAAATAACTACGCTCTGAATTTTATATGTATCGGATATTCCTTCTGGTTAATGTATCTGATGTTTTTTCACGCGAGATAGCGTATATTTGCATCTATATGTCTCTTCGTTTCTCAGTAGTAAAACTTAGCATTCCTGCGGCTGATAAGTAGTTACGCACTGACAACGAGAAACATAAAATGAGTAAGAAGCATGAGACATTCTATAAGAAAAATATAGTTGTTTTTATCTTTCATTGCATATTCGTCAGAATATTGTTAATAAATATTTAAGTTAAGATTTCAGTTGAAATAAATACATAGGATTAGACATTTATTTATATATGTATCTATGAACGCATTTGACATAAAATTTTGATAACGACTAAAATTATATATTCTGATATTAAATTAATTTAATGAGAATAAAAAACTAATTTTTTTAAACAAGATTTTGTATAAAGTTATATTTATTAGGAAAAGTTCGTTCATCCCTTTATAATATGATAGGATTAGACTCATAGCTGTGTAAATCATTTCATGGAATAGTATATGTGTGCGTGTGTGTTCTAAGTTTTTACTATAAAAATGCTAAATGTACTAGGAGACGTTTTTAAAAATTCATACATTTTTCTTCATCAAACATATCAATCGTTATATTGAAAAGTTAATTATCTTTTATTTGTTTCGAGCTGCACATTGATTGAGACATTCGTGTTGGTTATAATTGCGAATTTAACGCAACGAAGTTGTTTGAATCCCTTGCAAGCATGTAAATATATCTTCGAATTAATTGGTCAATTACTTGAGGTTGGAATTGAAAGAAAGGGAAAGGTGGAGGAGAAGTCTTGCGTTTGAATGCGGGACGCTTTTAAAGCCCACAGTTCGCTGAAATTGCCAGAGAATTCAATTAAATGGCAAATTAAACCATTGAACTGAATCTGTTTCCAATCGCGAGCTTAGAAATTCTATCCTTTGAATTTTTATATCAGTCAACTTTCTTTTTGTACGTACGGTAACGAATATAATTCATGAATTAATGAAGTATGTAATTGGATGAAAGTTCTTCTTCCTGGATTCAGTTTAGACTAAGAAAAATTATATAATAACGAAATTATCAACTTAAAATTGATAGAGTGTGATAGTTTTTTTTTTTTTTTTTTTTTTTTTTTTTTTTGCGTGAGGAGGGGAAAATGCTGTTACGCATACCCAGTGATCCGCATCACTGGGTTATGTGGGACTCGGGCGGATGTTGTTGCCATACCCACTAAAAACCCCTCCTCCTTTTTCCTTTACTTTGAGGACAGACAACCCCGGTAAAACCTGTCGGCAGTCATCAGGGTTGTCCTTTCATGCCCCGTTGTATCTTCTTCGTCGGGCAGCTATTCTGTATATTCAGTATTGCTCTCGTCATCTTCTCAGATAGTTCAGAATACTGGGCTGATCTCCTTCTGTGGTTCTTTGTTGTCTTGTATCTCTGCCTTCACTGCTCCGCGTAGTTGTTGTTGCTCTCGTTCTCCTCTTTGCTTCCTTCAAGGCCTTCGCTGTCACCCTCCTGTGAGACATGACGGTCTTGCGAAATTGCCTGAATTTATCTCAGCTCTCGTTCTTGGCGGTCACCGTGGCGATCAGATTGTCCACGTCTATGTTCTCGCCAAGAGCGTTCTCCAGCTCAATCCTTCTGTACGTTCACTTCGGGCACGTGAAGAGGGCGTGCTCTGCATCGTCGTTAGGGTCTCCACAGTCGAGACAGTTGCTGTCGCTGCACTTGCCAATCCTCTTTCTATAGACACCGAAACTCCTGTAGAGGTGGCCGTGTGTGCGTTATATATTTATTGGACGTGCGTGATAGCTGTGGTAGTTGGGCCTGGTCCGCTGTAATTGTCACTGGGGGCTGTAGATGTCGCTGCCGTCGTCCGACACTAGTTAGTGTCGAGTGCCGCCACGCTCCCATGCCCGGTTAACAGCTGCATGGTGTGATGATCGATGTCCATCTTCTTTTTGGTAAATAGCAGCGCACTCGGTATTAATTTCCTTGCGCCTCCAGTTCCCCCTTCAGCTCGTTGCCGTCATCCGCGCCGATCTTGGTCTTATGGATCTTGTTCCATTCGTAAGTCTCTCCGAGCATCTTTATCTTTATGTAGATCGGGAGATTTCCGGTCAACACGCAAAGTGCCGCGTGAGAGACGGTACGATATGCCGTCGTTGTTATGCACAGGGCCGTTCGTTGTGCCCGTTTCAGCTTCTTCCTGTTCTTATCGGTATTCGCTAAGCTAATTCTTCTTTCTGAACCCATACTGCCTCCGATGGAACGGGTCCGTTCCGATGCATCTCTCGATGATCTTCTTAAAGCATTTTTCCCAGATCTTGTTCATGGCTGGGAGTATGCTTATCGGCCGGTACGCGTTAGGGAGACTGGGATCCTTTCCCGGCTTCCTTAGCAGTATTACTCTGGCCGTCTTCCAGCAGTCTGGTTCCAGCTTGCTTCCAGCTCCTGCTTCCAGCAGTCCAGGAGTCTTCCATCGACTCCTGCAGCCTTCTTGGTGTTCATTCTTCCGGCGGCATCGACGACATCGCCTTCGCCGATGACGACGCTGAAGCTGATGTCTCCTTCTTCTTCGGTCTCTGCCTCTTCGCGGCCCTCGTAATGGGAGGGTCCGTGTCCCATGGTGAATAGCCTCTGTAGGACTGCTTCCACCATGTCGATCGGCATGTCGTTGGTTGGTTTCTTGCTTTTGCATCTCTTCATGACTGTGCGATAGGGTTTGCCTTCTTGCTTTCCTGTATGGATGGAAACGCGTTCGAAAAGTAGAACGGAGTAATTAGCGATGCACGATCCCAGGCTGGTGAATATTTTTCCATCGGGAAAAGTCAGGTCGAGCGATACAAGATTTATATGCTCGTTCTGCCAGTTATTTCAACGTCTGTTACGCGATAGAAAATGAACATAAATGAATAATAAATGTATTACAGCCATAAAGATTGCTTGATGTACGCCACCGTTTTTCCCCTATTTCTCCGATACAATTTTCCTTTTTTTTTTCTTTGCCAAACACTTTACTAATCGGTACGTATTCGAATTATCCTCAATTATTCTCGGTTGTTTCCGTTTCCTTTGGATTTACATAAGTACTCGTTTGATGTACGTGCAGAGTGAGATAATAACTATTAACAGCTATAAAATAAGAAGCGAAAATACGTTGAAACTCGACTTCTAGATTCGCGAGACTTTGCAGAGCTTCGAAACTCTCGTGTTTCAAACCTAATAAAAAGTTGTAGAGGGAGAATTACATTGCGAGATCTGTTAAGGAAAATCGTATCGTTGTAATAGGATTATTTCAGCGAGGGAAATTCCGTGTTGCGTGTAACGCGTTGCAAAGCCATGAGCTTTCTTTCGGGTTAATATACATAATCGCCTTATCGAACTTTCCATCTAAACCGTTGCGCTCACACGTGAATTTTGCATTTCAATCTTCTTACTTGCAGTCCAGTCCAGTTTAGTGTGACTAAGCTAAATGTTTCAGCCCTTCCAGGTAGAATATGTTTTATAGAGAGACGTACAACTCTATGAAGGGGAGATCAATAAATTGGGTTATCTTTAAATCACTGACAATTATTTCATCGACACGATTTCACCGACAGCGAATCCACCGGCAATGTCTATCAAAGTTTATGTACCGATACACCGAGTGAAATCACCCACAATCATTTCACCAATATTCTCCTTTGTCGATAATTATCATGTTTGCCACTACATGTTATCGTTGATTATATGTCTTTATTTACACATTCGTTTACGCGCATAACGAGATAAACGAAGAAACGAAAATGATATGTTGTCATGATGTATTGTTAAATTACTAATTAACACGAGTTATATATCTACCTACATGAAAGCTTCTAAATATCAATTATAATTCATGAAAGCACACAAGCTATTTTGCTATACACAAATGGAATTATAAGGAAATGTTACGTGCTAATGATTTAACGAAATTTATTCTTCTGTACATTTGACATTTCTGTATTATTACTTGTGTACTTTCTGCTCTTGTTTACGTCATCGGAAGTAAAATTACGTTAAGCGAATCAGCTAATCTATTTGAGCGATTCAATGGCTCGGTCTTCTCTTATGCGACTACCAAGTAGAAGATAAGTTCTTGGTTATATAACATTTTATAACATCCAAATTAACTTTTTTTTTCTTTTTCTTTTTCTTTCTCTTTTTCTTTTGTTCCCCTTTTTCTATTTCTTTTTTTTTCCTTTCTTTTTTTCTTTTTTTTCCCTTTATCTTTTTCTTTTTTTTTCCTTTCTCTTTTTCTTTTTTTTTCCTTTTTCTTTCTCTTTTTTTTTTTACGTGGAGGACACCAAGCCACTTTTGAGGGGGGGGGGGGGGGACGTGGCGTGGTAGTGAACATCCAAATTAACTGGGGCACTAATTAGCTGAAGCTTCTAGTCAAACCAGGTATCAGTCTTTGTACGCAAAGGCATTCATTACAATCGTTTATAGTTTGAAGAAACACCGTTACAAATTCGTGATATAAGAGAAAGCGATTCAAAGCTCGGATTCATTTGTTGGAACGACGCCGTGGGCAAAAGTAGATAATGGAAAACTTTCTTCCAAGACCAATTGATAGCGCTGACGTAATTAAAATGTGACGATATTGCCAGCGACGTTTCTCCAAATAGACGACTAACTTATTTACGAATTGCCGCAACACGATTGCCGCTGGTGATACGGTTAGTAATCACTTTATTGAATTTTCGCTTGACGTGACATCGTCGAGTTCCTAGAGAGATTCTTCTCCCTTGTAAAACTATGTTTCTGCAACGACTGTATTTGTTGAATTACCGTTCGTGAACAAGTCCTTCTCTTTATTACGTGTAATAGATACTTCTTTTGAAGTTTTAAATTACATTGGTAATTTTCTATAATTTATTACTCGAATATGGTAATTTTTTCTTAAAAAGTTTGCTTTTTCTACAATTATTTTACTACAAAACCCATCAAAAACATGATGTATGTATATATACCCTCAAATATTATCGGTTTATTCTCAAGCTATAGTTCAATTTCGGAAATTGCCAATTAAAATCATAAAAAAAACACAGAAAGTTCGTTAAAATATGCGATTTTCCAATCAAGATATAGAATTTATTCGAGTAATATAGATTACAGTAGCGATGGTGACGGCAACGATGAATGGACTGATTCTTCGTGCGAAAATAAATTGGAAGCGCAGAACGATGCATTGTTTCAGGGAATATCGATTTTCAAGCATGGTTTTAAAGTACGTGTGCGCGTGACTAGGTTTGTTAATTAATGCCGCTCCCAGGTTTTCAATATATAAATGTGACACCTACATATCTTTAAGCTTAAAACAATTGGACTAACAATTTCATTAAATTTAAATCAATATTTATCTTTTTAAACGCAACAATATTTTTAATGACAACTTCACGTGTAAATCAAGTGCATACATATTCGATCGTTCTTGAAAACCTGATTCTCTGCGAAGAGAAAAAATCCTTGAATAAAGATTTGATCTACGTTTTATATGCTACGTTTTACATCCACCTCTTTTCAGATATACCCCTCTATTTAAAATCATAGATCGTCACACTCTATAGGTATTTCCCTGAAAAGGTTAAAGTCGTTTTGTATAAAAGCCAATTCAAAGGGGAAGGAAATTCTGCGAAAAATTCTTTCAGATTTCCCTATGTTTGAGCTCGAATCAAAGCAATCCTGTATAATAGGATAGGATGATAGGATGATTCTGTATTATTCCTTGTGTACTTTCTGTTCCTGTTATTTACAATAGGATGATTATGCGTTTAACTTCTCATAGAATCTCTCTGATTCCGTATGATATCGTCAGTGTTTTTGAAATATGTTATTGATGTCGTAACGTCAACCGTTTCCAGTGCAAATTCAATTTCGAATCGCAATTTCCATGTTTGCGTGGCAAAAGCGTAAAATCGATAACGCACGCAAACATGTCTTCTTTGCTAATGGCGTACTATAAATATAAATATTTGAATAAATATTGCGAATTTCATATTGCTAAAAGATTTATACTATTCGTTCGTAAATAATCGTCGGATCTATATTTAAGTGGAAACTGCTGCATTAGATCTCTTTTCTTACTTAAAACTATTTGGATTGGTAACTTGGATGTAGCATGTAATTTATTCTTCCTTTATAAATAGTGTACAGAAGATACCAATTCAAGGAAATGGAAGGAAAGTCTAAAAGCAAAGAAAATCTACAGGAAGATAAAACGTTCGAGCCTTGCCAGGCTATATAAGATGCTAAATAATTTCATTTTGACAATGGTCCTACATCCTACTATGCATAAATTTAATATTAATATCAGCAGGTTTCATGCCAAGTATTACATCTAACGTATAACCACAAGCCCTGGTTTTAAATGCCTTATAGTAACACCGAAAAGATTATTCAGTTGGATGTCTGACTCAACATCAATATTTTACTTAGAAGATAATACGTCGAGAGCATGTTGGTGGATGGAATGGGAGATGAATGAAGGCTTACTTCTGTAAAATACGTAAAATGGTAGTCGGAATGAATTTTGGCGCTTGGGGACAGAAAAAGAGCTGACTGACACTGTCATACACCTGAATTTATAAAATTTTGAAAATCGATGTAACCTTTGAACTTTATCGTATTCTGTTTCATAGCACAAATTATTCTTCCCGAAATGTACGTTTAGTGTTATAATATATTTGACCAACGGTTCTCAAATACTAGTTTTGCAAAAGCAATGGTGGAATTGGAGCAATTCTTTCTTCTTTCATTCTTTGAATGACCTGGATTTTCGAGTAGTCTAGTGACGATTGATCCGTACAATTAATCGATTTCTTTTTATTACACAAGTGCAAGAAATTCCGCTTTGAACGCAGATGTTGCAACATCGAATGCCTGAACCCCACAGAAGATCCGACCGCATTTAATGTCACTACCGTCGATGATTCACCCAGAAATGGTTCACTTCAGAACCATAGTCCCATATCTGGAAGCGTCAATCACTATGTGTCACATAGTCATATGTGGATGCTGAGCTTATTGATGGTAATTGTAATATTTTAATTTTTTTTATTCTATATTTTCGACTTCTTTTTTCGAGTAGAATCACCAATTTTCCGCTTGTACTATCAATTACCAACCAGCCCGTATGACAAAATTCTATTTTAAACACAAAACTCGCCATGAGTGGCTATTTTGTTTACGAAATTAAACGAATTTAATAAATGAAATGGCAAGGAAGGAACTACAAGTGACCGTCAAACTATTTTTATGCTTGAAAAGTAATTCGCGAAGTAATATAAAATAATACTACTGATTTGTGTCTCTTTCAGAACTTTTTCTTAATCTCTTGTTTTTTCCCTTCAAATTTATTATTTATTATTTATTCGGTGTCACGAAAACCGATTAAATATTGTCAGTTCTCGTTCAATTGTCACTTCAAAGTTGTTAGTTCAAAGGTTCTCATACATCATAAAGCAAGGGACCAAATCTTTAACTTATTACAAATTAAACCTTTTATTGTAATTACGAAAATTATGAAAGTCCCAAGCGAAACAAGTAGGGAACATGAACTGCTCAGCGAACCAAAGAACGGCTCAGTGACAAAATTAATAAAGTAAGGATCACAAATATTACAACATTACACTCTTACATCACATAATAGTTCTCTATACAAAAGATATATAGCGAATCGACTTTTCACAACGATAAGAATCAACAGAACCAATTAAGACCAGGCGAAACTCTCATAAGACAACAATATCAGAGGGATCAAATCAGCGATTTTAATCTATGTTACAAATTATAGTTATCAAGAAAAATTGCTCTTTTCACGAAAATTATGCTGATGACACACTCACAATGCATTTTATATTTGATAGTCGGATGTGCTCGTGGCCATCAGGAGTATAAAGACGACGTTTTTAGAAAATGACAGCGCTGTCGGGTTTTAAAAGCTTTTATTTTTTTATTCATCATTACGAAGATTGTGATGGAAGAACGTAATGGGGTAAAATCTGACTATTCCTTAATGAAGAATGCTTAAAGAGATTCTATAGAAAACGGTGATCGTTTCGTTGGGTAGTTCATTCGAATTTTGATCAGGATTATTGAGATAGAAGGGTCGAGAGCTTCGTGGAATATAAACTTTGACGCTTCGACGCTTCATCTCTTTTCAAGCTCACCAGTCACAAACCATGGTTCACTGAATATATCTTTTTGGAAAATCCTTTTTGGATTTTCGTACGAGAAACATGGTATGTTTGACAAGGGATTTTCTTTTGAGGCAATTTAGAGTGACAAAAAGGTCTTTCTGTTAGGTAGCTTGACGAGAAAAATGTTTTATTAATAACGTAAATGGAACGAGTAGTTACGAATTTAAATAGAATATGACCAAATGGAATATATATCTTCTCTTCGACTTTCATAAGCTGAAAGCCCCGTATCTAAATTTTATCTTAATTATTTGAAGCAAAAAGTATGTTTTCTGAAACTTTCGTTTCTCGTGATGAGTACTTTATGATGCAATAAAAAATTTTGTCTGAAAATTATACTCAAGATCAATTTCATGATCCATTTTCTCTAACAGATCTCCATCTTCCACAGCTATAACAAATAATTTTTTCACACTCTATACATTTAACATCGATTATAATTCTGATAATTGAAACACCGAACATCAATGTGTTTATTCACTACGCCAACACAGATAACAATTAACATTGATATATAATATATATTTGACGATATATATCTGAAAGAATAGAAATTTCATTTAATCGACTATATGACCATACTCGGTTAAGTACCAACAACGACTATCTATCAACCTTATCTTACTTCCTCAAAGATATAGAAAGACTTTAAAAATTTCAGCCATGTGATTTGGTCCTTTAAAATTTAGAAGTAATATAACGATAAAATACCATCAAAACCTTTAAATTTAACGCACGAAAACATGTCTTCTTTGCTAATGGCGTACTATAAATATAAATATTTGAATAAATATTGCGAATTTCATATTGCTAAAAGATTTATACTATTCGTTCGTAAATAATCGTCGGATCTATATTTAAGTTGAAACTGTTGCATTAGATCTCTTTTCTTACTTAAAATTATTTGGATTGGTAACTTGGATGTAACATGTAATTTATTCTTCCTTTATAAATAGTATACAGAAGATACCAATTCAAAGAAAGTTCAGCAAACTGACAATATTTAATCGGTTTTCGTGACACCGAATAAATAATAAATAATAAATTTGAAGGGAAAAAACAAGAGATTAAGAAAAAATTCTGAAAAATTCTGACACAAATCAGTAGTATTATTTTATATTACTTCGCGAATTACTTTTCAAGCATAAAAATAGTTTGACGGTCACTTGTAGTTCCTTCCTTGCCATTTCATTTATTAAATTCGTTTAATTTCGTAAACAAAATAGCCACTCATGGCGAGTTTTGTGTTTAAAATAGAATTTTGTCATACGGGCTGGTTGGTAATTGATAGTACAAGCGGAAAATTGGTGATTCTACTCGAAAAAAGAAGTCGAAAATATAGAATAAAAAAAATTAAAATATTACAATTACCATCAATAAGCTCAGCATCCACATATGACTATGTGACACATAGTGATTGACGCTTCCAGATATGGGACTATGGTTCTGAAGTGAACCATTTCTGGGTGAATCATCGACGGTAGTGACATTAAATGCGGTCGGATCTTCTGTGGGGTTCAGGCATTCGATGTTGCAACATCTGCGTTCAAAGCGGAATTTCTTGCACTTGTGTAATAAAAAGAAATCGATTAATTGTACGGATCAATCGTCACTAGACTACTCGAAAATCCAGGTCATTCAAAGAATGAAAGAAGAAAGAATTGCTCCAATTCCACCATTGCTTTTGCAAAACTAGTATTTGAGAACCGTTGGTCAAATATATTATAACACTAAACGTACATTTCGGGAAGAATAATTTGTGCTATGAAACAGAATACGATAAAGTTCAAAGGTTACATCGATTTTCAAAATTTTATAAATTCAGGTGTATGACAGTGTCAGTCAGCTCTTTTTCTGTCCCCAAGCGCCAAAATTCATTCCGACTACCATTTTACGTATTTTACAGAAGTAAGCCTTCATTCATCTCCCATTCCATCCACCAACATGCTCTCGACGTATTATCTTCTAAGTAAAATATTGATGTTGAGTCAGACATCCAACTGAATAATCTTTTCGGTGTTACTATAAGGCATTTAAAACCAGGGCTTGTGGTTATACGTTAGATGTAATACTTGGCATGAAACCTGCTGATATTAATATTAAATTTATGCATAATAGGATGTAGGACCATTGTCAAAATGAAATTATTTAGCATCTTATATAGCCTGGCAAGGCTCGAACGTTTTATCTTCCTGTAGATTTTCTTTGCTTTTAGACTTTCCTTCCATTTCTTTGAATTGGTATCTTCTGTATACTATTTATAAAGGAAGAATAAATTACATGTTACATCCAAGTTACCAATCCAAATAATTTTAAGTAAGAAAAGAGATCTAATGCAACAGTTTCAACTTAAATATAGATCCGACGATTATTTACGAACGAATAGTATAAATCTTTTAGCAATATGAAATTCGCAATATTTATTCAAATATTTATATTTATAGTACGCCATTAGCAAAGAAGACATGTTTTCGTGCGTTAAATTTAAAGGTTTTGATGGTATTTTATCGTTATATTACTTCTAAATTTTAAATGTGACCATTTTAATGTGACCAAATCACATGGCTGAAATTTTTAAAGTCTTTCTATATCTTTGAGGAAGTAAGATAAGGTTGATAGATAGTCGTTGTTGGTACTTAACCGAGTATGGTCATATAGTCGATTAAATGAAATTTCTATTCTTTCAGATATATATCGTCAAATATATATTATATATCAATGTTAATTGTTATCTGTGTTGGCGTAGTGAATAAACACATTGATGTTCGGTGTTTCAATTATCAGAATTATAATCGATGTTAAATGTATAGAGTGTGAAAAAATTATTTGTTAGAGCTGTGGAAGATGGAGATCTGTTAGAGAAAATGGATCATGAAATTGATCTTGAGTATAATTTTCAGACAAAATTTTTTATTGCATCATAAAGTACTCATCACGAGAAACGAAAGTTTCAGAAAACCCCTGGATCGTAAATAATTCGTTCTTTTGAAAAAAGCTGTTTAAAATTTCTTATACTAATCCCTATACTAATTGTGTATACTAATTGTATTTAGTATATTATGTTATAAATAATGGTTAATATAAGTATCAAAATAAATAGACAACAATTAATTAGATAACATCGTAATAACATAATATAATATAATGGGCGTAATCATATACAGTAAAACTTAGAAAATATGCTCTGGATGAATTCGGTGAAAATTATCCTTTGTTCCGTGGTATATATAGGCAAAAACGAATGGTAGACCGCAGCATAATAGTTTCCAACCATCCACAATTGTTCTAATTCCTCACTCGACGTCTTTCATGTTCATTCATGTAGGAAAAAGTATGTTATCGTTTAATAATAAGCTTTTAAGCGTTTAATAACATCTCGTCGAGTAGAAATTCCACACGAAGCAGTGAGAAAAATAATATTTGAAGAAGATCTATGTTCTCAGCTTCGTCGTGTGCAAGAACTTTGTAGGATAGATTGTATCATGCGATGAAAATTTTATACTTGTAAGTTAAGAAAATTGGAACGAAAATTCACGTTGTCTCAAAGATATCTTGTTTTTGGATAGAAATAGTTACTTTACTAACAACATTCTCAATATTAAGGATATGAACATCTTTGATTTAATCAAAGCCGCTGGAATACGCTAGATATTTCATATCTGACTTAAACATGTACTGCGACGAGCGAAAAAAGTAAACACATAAATGTAAAAGACTAATTTTTCAAGTGATCGGTAAAGATTAGGTAACAGTAACTACAAGTTATTATTAACGAAATGTAATAGTTAATTTTCATTAACATTAATAATGTACAAAACATTTTACAAAAATGGACATCTCAAACCATGTTTACAGTTTTGCACATTAATTATACTCGTCGAATCAAGGTTTCAACATAGGTATTTCGTCCACTAGTACTACTTCACGTTTATTATATCCAATAGAATTAACTACTATTTAGGTAAATTATTTTGTGGAATGGTCAAATAATGCTCTTTTCTCATTATACCTTCGACATTCGCTTTCTACATAAAATCAACGGGCTGTGTTTACACTTTTGCTTGTCACGGCGTATCAAGGAAGATTGAAATGTAAAGTAATTCGCACAAAAAAGTAGATATTAGTATTGATGTTATTGTATTCCATATTTGACCTTAAAATATGAATAAAATCAGTCTAAGTATTAATGAAATTTCAAACATTTTTTCTAAAACAACGGAACTTTCCTTTCTAATGAGCACTATATGATGCAATAGAAAAACAATTTGACACTGAAAATTGTGGTCAAGATCAATTTTGCGCTACACTTATTTAACCAATTTTCATCAAATCGAAGGTGTAGAATGGCTTGAAAAAAATACCGCGATAAATACTTTTTTGACACTTTGTACAAAGGTGTATATCAATGTGTATATCGATACACATACTCTGTATGTGCATATCCGTGGTATATATATCCGTTTTTCGAAGCAAAATGTCATCTACCTGTTCAAAAGAGCAAAGCAAAAACATTACATAGAGGGTTTGTTACTGTTAACACTCTCTATTTCCGTGCGTAAAGTATCCAACCAGATATCCAGGAACAGCTTTCAGGGAACGAGATTGAATATTTGATCGAATATATTTAATATGGCAATGTTACGTATAACAATATACGTATGGAATTTTAAAAGTCACGAGGGTTGCAGCGGACTCAATTTTAATGTACATTAAACATTTTGCTCATTGATGACCTTACCTTAATTTTTTTCTCCTTCCTCACTTTCTTCTCCTATGCGAGTGACACAGCAAGATTGATAGTAACAAGCGATTTCATTAAAACACAATCTCCTTTTCCATTTGATGAACACGATACGAGACGAGGGAATGATTTAGGAACACGACTTTCGAGCGGTTTCAACAACTATTAAGTTTCATTTATAGCAACGAACACTGCCAAAGACGTAATCAATAAGATTCGCGTAGGTGCCGTAGATGACGTAGATGAAAAAACGTAGATCAAACGTAAATGACGAAATTATACATTAATTTATTTTAACGCGTTAAAATTACGCTAATGACAGTTGTTCCATTCAATTTGTTCACATATTTGAGCCCTATATGGAACAAAGTGAACGGAACATCTGCAAACGTGTTAACCGGACAACGACGAATTTTCACATCTACTCCACGAAGCTTCACATATATCAATGACCACTACCGTAGTCATGGTCAAACATAGATGACGAAGTTATGTATTGATTCACTTTAACACGTTCAGATTACGCTAGTGACACTTGCGCAGTACTATTTGTTCATATATTTAAGCCCTATATGCAACAAAGTGAACGTAGCATCAGCAAGCGTGTTAATTGGACAACCACGAATTTTCACATATATTGCACGAAGATTCGTATATAACAATGATCACTGCCATAATCATGGTCAAACGTAGATGACGAGATTATGCATTAATTCACTTTAAAAATTACGCTAGTGACACTTGCGCAGTACTATTTGTTCATATATTTAAGCCCTATATGCAACAAAGTGAACGTAGCATCAGCAAGCGTATTAATTGGACAACCACGAATTTTCACATATATTGCACGAAGATTCGTATATAACAATGATCACTGCCATAATCATGGTCAAACGTAGATGACGAGATTATGCATTAATTCACTTTAAAAATTACGCTAGTGACACTTGCGCAGTACTATTTGTTCATATATTTAAGCCCTATATGCAACAAAGTGAACGTAGCATCTGCAAGCGTGTTAGTTGGACAACGACGAATTTCGTTTCGCAAACACCGACACGTGATACATTTTGAAGTTACGTGGATGCGAGAGTAATTCGTTCCCTTAAATTGCTCAATTTCCATTTCTTTCGCCATGTATATTCGAGTATTGCATTTGAATTGCAGAGCAGTGGGAAGTAACGGCGCACGTCGTTGATATATCGACAGGAACATGAATTCTTTTTTCATAGGATGAATACTTTTTTCATCGAATTATTAAACCGAATCAAGTTTTCAAATCCAATCATTTAATTTCATCGTTTTACATCGAACGTTTCAATCTTTTTTCTTTTAAATACCTTACCTATATTTCATCTCGTTGAATATTCCATATTTTTAATGCTACTACCACTTATTGGTAATTTCAAATATGTAATTATCGTTCTGAAGTTAGAAATTCGAAATAACATTCGTCAGTATATGATTCTACGTTTTATATAGAGTAATAAAAATGATACAATGAGTTTCGGTAAATAACCAATAAAAATTTTTGTTCCTTTTTCTTTTTCTTTTTTTTTTTTTTTTTTTTTGGTTTTATGTATCCAAGGTCGAGAATAAACTATGTGCACGTTTCTTGTATTCGTTTCTTGTATTTTTATGAGGAATTCAGTCTTTTTACGCCACAAGAGTCTCAACGTTTTCGTTTTCACGCCTACGTTACGCTCGTTAAACACGTTCCAACAAGACCATGAATAAGGATAACAGCTTTAATGTTTTCACATGTTTGACACAATGTTTCACACAAAAACGTAGACTAAGAAGCATATGGCAGACCCATAGAACACCGGAGGACAAACGCAAACTAAACAACGCAACTAGAAAACTATCCTAAACTATAAAAAACTACAATAATGACCGTTTTCACAAATATCTCGCCAGCTTGTCCCCCACAGCCGACTCCAACTACTCACTATGGAAGGCCTCCAGGAAACTCACGCGCCTCCCACAAATAATACCTCCAATCCGCCGTCCGCAGGGTGGATGGGCGCGTAGCCCTATAGAAAAAGCCAACCTATTTGCCAAACACTTGACTGAAGTATTCCAACTCCATTCCTCCATAGCTGCAGCGGACGTTACCGAATATCTGCACACTCCCTTCCAAATGTCCCCTCCTATTGAACCCTTCACTTCTTCAGAGATCATAGAAGCAATCAGTCGCCTAAACCCCAAGAAAGCAGCAGGTCACGACCTAATAGGAAATAAAGCAATCAAGGAACTTCCGATAAAAGGGATTGCACTCATCGCATCAATCTTTAACGCTA
Source organism: Bombus affinis (assembly GCF_024516045.1). Lineage (NCBI taxonomy): Eukaryota > Metazoa > Arthropoda > Insecta > Hymenoptera > Apidae > Bombus > Bombus affinis. The sequence goes on along the minus strand of NW_026108853.1, from coordinate 262,002 downwards.
TCCTCCGCCTTCAACACTTTCCCTAGGCTTGGAAAATCCCACTGATCACCCTCATCCCTAAACCCGGTAAACCAATATATGAAACCAGCTCCTATCGCCCAATCAGTCTTTTACCTACCCTGTCTAAACTATTCGAGAGGATGCTCACGAATCGTCTCCTTCCACTCCTAGAAGAATTGAAAACACTCCCAGACCACCAATTCGGCTTCCGAAAACAACACTCAACAGTAGAGCAAATCCACCGCATAACCCACATGATCAGCCAAACCCTTGAAAAGAAAAAATACTGCTCAGCGGTATTCCTAGACATCCAACAGGCATTCGACAAAGTATGGCATAAAGGGCTACTCTACAAGCTCAAAAAGATCCTACCTCATCCATACTACTCCATCTTAAAATCCTACCTAACCAACAGACAATTCATAGTTAAATGTCTAGGCGCCACTTCCGCAACATTCCCAATAGAATCCGGCATACCCCAAGGTAGTGTCCTTGGACCCCTACTGTTTTCCATCTACACTGCCGACTTACCTATAGCAAACGAGGTAACAATAGCAACATTTGCCGACGACATAGCACTATTAGCTACCCACGCAGACCCGGCAATTGCCTCATCCACTCTCCAGCGAAGTATCGACACCATGGAAAAGTGGTTCCAAAAATGGGGTTTCAAAATAAACGAAAAAAAATCCTCTCATGTAACCTTCACGCTCCGAAAACAAACCTGCCCCCAGGTCACCATTAACAACACAATAATCCCAAGCAAGGACTCCGTAAGATACATGGGCATGACCCTGGACAGGAGGCTAACTTGGAAAAAACATATCTCAGAAAAAACAAAGCAACTAAAGGAAAAATTAAGAAAATTCTATTGGTTCACGGGCCGACGCTCCAAACTAAACATACAGAACAAAATAATCCTCTACAAGGCCGTAATAAAACCTGTCTGGACCTATGGAATCCAACTATGGGGAACAGCAAGTAATTCCAACATTGAAATACTCCAACGCTTCCAATCGAAAACGCTAAGATCCCTATCAAATGCACCCTGGTATGTTACCAACGAAACAATCCACCGTGACATCAAGATACCTACAGTCAAAGATGAAATACACAAGTCCAGAAGCAGATATAACACAAGAGCCAACAACCACCACAACCCACTAGTCACCCAACTACTGGACACGACGGACCGATCTACATTTATCATATTTTATATAAAATTAGAAGGGACTTTTAAAAAATTGCATGCAACAACACACTTACAGGTACTCTTAAATTAGTTTTTCTACATGTCCGATTATGTCTTTATATGTATATGTCAATTCAAATTTATTTTCTTAAATGTCCCTTAATGAAAAACTAACACTTCATATTAACTTTGAACTTTTGAGTTCTTAGAATATTCTGATTTAGTCACTGGCTGTACCATAAATTCATTTACAGATATTATATTTCCACCAAGAGCTAGTTTTATTATGAGCCTTCCTGCATCATCATCGAATCCTTCTATTTGACCATAATTATTACTTTGTTCTCCAGCTATAATTTTCACAAATGTTCCTTTCTCGATTTTAACTTCTTCCTCTTCTTTTTTGAAATCTGTATTTTTCTTCTGCAATGCTACTTTGTCTGCTCCAAGACCCATACCTTTTGTCGTAATTCTGGTATGACAGCTGCTACTAATCTGTGATAGTTAGAATAAACGATTGTGAAATAAAAAATGATGTTCTCTGTTTACTTTCCAATAAGTGATGTATTAAATACATATAATTAATTTAATCCAGAGTAAAATTCATACTTTTCATTTCAACCAATTCCCCTTCCTGGTTGCCATCCCATTCCCCTTAACATTGCTACACCAAAAGCATCAATAGGAATTTTTTCATAATCTTCTAACGTAGACTGAAAAATACAAAACGATATTTATAATATGCAAATGTAATACATCTGTGCATTGCACATCAATATGTTGATAACGTACCTGTTCTTTGCCTCTTAATGATTCATCTTCTACTAAAGGTAAAGTTAAATCATTTGTTTTAGTTTCATATTTATTCTTTGACTTAAGTTCCCCAATGATTTCTTTAGTCGCTTGCTCTTCTAAAGTAACAACTTTATTTTCACTATCTTCAACTGGCTCTTTCTTTATTGATATTATTGGCGATGTTTTTCCATTAGATAGCTTTGATTTTGCCTCGTTAACACTAGCGTCTCCTACCTTTTCCTTATCTGCCTTCGGAAGGAAAATGTCTGCATCTATTTTATTAAGAATTCTATCATGCCAGGTTTTTGAACCTAGTAATGGAATAATTAGAGATTCATCTTTTTTTTCTTCCTCATTGAAATAAAAAAATTGTTTTCAAATATATATATTCCGCTATTGGTGATTTTTATAGGTTAGGTTGAGGTTATATGTTTCTTGATTATAAATTTTACTTTTTGAACTCACCCTATTACTTTAATACCTTTCTCATCAAGGCATTCAATGTAATAAACTTTCTTTTTTTCTTGTGGAATAGCATTTTTTAACACAGGTTTCTTAATAGATTTCGCAAAACCGAAGGAAATCTTCTTTCCTTCTTCTGCCATTTATTTGTTATTTTAACACTGACTTATAGATCAATACACATGTATATACTAGACATAAAGATTGATGTCACTTGAATCTACGTACATGAATCTGATATCTTATTATACTTTATTAATCTACTCAAAATTACTTGCACATTACTAAAATTTCATTCCGACAATGTATCAAGCGTCTGAATAAGTGACATTAAAGTAAACATATATCAAAGAGGAAATAAGAAGAACTGACGCCTATGGTTTTCTATGTTACAGAGCTAGTGCTGCATCATACGGCCAAATGCCGAAGGTGGCTTATGCTAGTATATACCTGCCTATACGTTTCAATGAGAAAATCGATATTATGTGTTCATGTGAAAATTCACATTTCCCTAGGAGCTGTATTTTGATAGATTTAAGCTTCTAATGGAGCATTTTAAACGTATAGAGTATACTATGAAGTAGATAGTAGTGCGGATCATTTTATATTCATAGAAAGTTTGAATGTATAGAAATGTACAAAATGCTCATGATATGCAAAAATATGCAAAATATTCAAAGTAAACCAATCATCAAAAAGTTTAGAAGGTGAAACAAATTTCTTTAATAACACCTAGATTAATTTTTATTTGTTAACAATCCCATATATAACCATAGCTTTCGCCCGGCGCATATACGCGCCCATACATGCGTCAATAAGATAAGAGGAAATAAAAGACAAATTATCGATAAAATACACTAACACATATGTAATACGTGGATATATTACCACTCAGATTACACATATTATATATTATAAGGGAATATGTATACCACGTATATATGTAGAACGAACATTTCAAACTTGTTTATAGCCCGTGCGAACACATAAATGCACGCACACGAACAATTTTTCGAACGATAATTATATTAATAATTTATAACCATTTATATTTTTATATTTTTATATTTTTATATTTTTATATTTTTATATTTTTATATGATAAGCATTTATATTTTTTAAAATATGTTCTTATGGCATACATATTTATTCCACGCTTCATATCTATCCACATCCGTAACTGTAGGTGACATTGTTTTTTAACAATTTTGCTATTATTTCATAATTCTTTAATTCATATTTCAAAGTCGTAACAGATGTTTCTTTTTTTTTTTTTTTTTTTTTTCAAGTTTTTCCCATATTGGACTTATTTCGAGCAGCCATGCTTGCTTACAAAGCAATTTTATATCCACGCAAGAATATTTTTCAGTAGATTTTATTATGTGGTTTACAACATCCATATTCTCTAATAACTGGTTGCTAAGGTATAATTTGAACATACCAAGTCGAGTAACTTCATTTGGTAATGATACGTATATTTTCTTTTCAAGGCATCTGCGTAAAGCTGCATCAATGTCCCTAATAATATATTTACAATAAATATTATTGTTCTGTTATATTAATAATAACAAAGGAATATTCCGCACAACACAATAATTAAGATTAAGATAATGAATAATTATGATATTAAGATATTTTCTACTTAGAAAACATTGAAATAGCGTGATATACATAGCAAGGGCAATTAGTTGCAGCCAAAAGAACTACATTAGAATTTTCGTTAGATACTAATCCATCCAATCTAGAAAGAAGTTCTGATCTGAATCTCTTTGCAGGTTCAGACAATGTACAGTTTACTCCTTTATTTGTGCCTATCCAGTCAATCTCGTCGATAAAAATAATTGTAGGCGAAAAATTATAGGCAAGTTCAAATAAAACCTGTTCAGTTTAACAAATGTATTAATGTAACTATTCTATTTATATATGATTATTATTATATATGATATATTCCAGAATCTCTTCTTCATAGACAAAGGAAATCAACTTACACGGATATACTTCTCGGAATCACCTCTCCATTTGCTCACCAATGAGCTGGCCGTTATGTTAAAAAAGGTGCATTGACATTCCAGGGAGAAAATGGGCCTTTAAAAAAGATAAGGTACTTGAGGAGATACACAATGGCCTCCTTAATAGCAGATTTACATTCCTCTAGGCCTACGATGTTGTCCCAATATACATTTAATTTTGTCAGTATGATTTCCTACGACAATACAAAGATGAAATGGCGCATAATCTCCGTATTAATTTCCGTAAGTGTTATGTAATTCGTTATTTAAAGCTTTACTGAAATCAGTATTTACAATACGTATATTAATCGAAAATAACTTACGCATGAAATGTCTTCAATAATCTTCCATAATTCCAGATTGTCTATATAAAGCTTCTGAGCCTATTTTGATATCTTTGATTGCGTGGATTGTTCCATTAAGATGTTAAATAGCTCTCCTCTTCTGATGAAGATTCATCGCTTTCATTGGCGAAAATTGATGTCACTGTCATTGCGAGATTAATATCATCCGTAGCATCACCCCTCATCTTCTGTTGTGCATTCCTCCCTTTCACAGACCCAGATACAGACTCAATTCTCGTTTGTTTGCTAACAGATTTGACACGTTTTACTACTTCTTCAAAGATTGAATGATATTGTAATCGATACGTTGAATACGTTGAGAACGTTGAATAGTGTTAAATAATTTAAATTCTTACACTTTGTTCGCATTTGTCATTTCCCTCGTCTTTATTTCCTTTTCAGTTATTTTCTTGCACAATATAGGATATTTTTGGAATTTCATCTTGTAATAATAATTTTCATATTCTGTAAGAATAATTTCCAAATCGACGTTGTCGCAGACTCGATATTTCCGAGGTAGACGAGCTTCCCGGATTAATACATCGCTAATGTCTACATATCTAAAAAATATAATTTTTAATTCATTGAACAAATTTTATGCTATGAGTACACACTATACGATAATCATCAATTAACTGTTTTATTTCTAGGTAAGACAGACAAAAAGAATGTACTGTCTATTTATTATTATATAAATCCTCGGCGATAATTTTTTGCCTTCTGCCTTTTAATTTCTAATTTTTAAAGTTTGAATTTAAATATATTTTCATTTATAACTAGTTAATCTACGTTATCGATTGAGTTACTCTATAACTACTGAGTTACCGATGTCGATTTTCAAATTTTGGTTCCTTCCCCTCTTTCCGCACTAATTTCTATTTCGATTGGTCGCCGATATTATTCGAAAAAATTGCAACTAAGAAGATATCTAAATATATACACATAATATAAATATATAAACATAATTTTGTTATCTACTATCTTGATACGTGCAAAGATAAATCTTAATGATATATAATACAGCGTAAATGGTTATAAATAATTAATTATTGACAATAATTATAAGAATTATCGAAAGAAAAAATCATAGATACTATGTGCGAGTGTAAAATATCACAAAAAATGAACAACAATTGTGAAAAACGCAATATGGCAAATCAATGACAAAACACACTCATGACTGTCATGGAAGTTCCAAAGTCTTTTCGCAAATTATGAGATATCTTATTTGTGGTACCTTGCAGCGATAAATCACCGTTCATTGTAATAGTTTTAAATGTGATAATGATATCCTTGTATTGACTATCGTTTTTCGATAGTTACGAGAATTTTCGTTTATTACTTTGAGACAATCCGTCACTTCCTTTCTCTTATAAAGTTTCCCTTCAACTCCGTTGAAAACTGAGCATCAAACAGGAGACGAACGATTTGTTGTCATGGCAATGTTAGTTCACACGTAAGCAGGGTGCGAATATAATGATGGAATAGTCGAATCCTGTCTACTGTATAGTAAGATGGATGCGACATGGAAATAGAAAGAGAAGGCTGTATATAAGCATTTTCTGTCCTTGTTTAATCAGGCATGCACACTAGTGGACACTGACGGCGCTCGTTTACCGTTGTTACACATTTCCGGTACAAGTACGCGGGCATTAGAGAAGGACGGAACGGTCTCTCTCTTTACCCCTATATCGCGTTTTTAGTTCGCTCACGCGCTCTGTACTTATATCTATTACATTTCCACCATAAGCAGCGGCCGTGCAGTGACTTACAAAAGTTTCGAACTCGCGGACGTTTAATCACGTTCCCTACTCCGAAGGGGTAAGTACAAAGTTGCTCGTCTCAGTACTCTTGTTAGAAGTTTTATCATCTTTTTCATTTCGTGGCTACAAGTTTCCCAGGAAATTCTTATCGTTTTACAAGGGCTGTGGGACACAGTGACGTCAGCTATCGATCATATACGCGAATTTGTTGTAAATTAATTAGGAGAATATCTGGAGTTGTTTATCGTTGCCAGCTGTAAAATATTAGAATTTTTCATTCATAATTGTCATATTTTCGACTCTTCCGTTGCCAAGACCATCTTGAAAGATTTTTGGTATGTTCCATCACCCTTGTTAAAAGTGTGCCCATTGGTTAGCTATATTGATTTTAAAAACCAATACGTATATCAAGTTTATTATTTAACAGAAACAAAGAAATTCGTTTTATTAACGAATTTTCGATGTTTCTTCTCAATTTCCTTTAGCATCGAACGAAGAACATTATTTGATCAAACGTTTCATCGTTCAGATTATATTTCGTTTAAAAAGATTGAAATTGATATTGAGATAAAATCAAAAAGTATCCGTTGTTCTCGAACATTCTAGTATTCCTTCGCCGCCCGGGAGAAAGACAGGTATGAAGAAAGAGGATATTTTTTTTTATTAACTTTTTAATATTGATATTTCGACAAATATTGACGTGTGCAGTGAGAAAATCGAGTGAAATTTTCAATAATATCGTTTTAATAATTTGTGAAACGAATTAGTTTGGTTTTTTCCATTTTTATTAGTTTCCGTCAGTGCTGATTGACGCGCCACTCCAGTTTCCATTTCCGTTTCTCGAAATTTCCTACGTCCTTGGTCTTTGGGACTCTTTGCCCAGGTAACTGCATTGCTTCTGGGTACGTCTCACCGTTCGGGTCTCTCGAGCTTTCGGTGTCAGTTGTTACCGTTGAAGGAAGAGAAGCTAGTGACGGATATTATCGGATAAATCGTTTATTCTGGAAAAGTTCGAGTAAGTTCGTTCTGTTTGAATAAATCAAGACATAGATCAATTTTTATCGTATCATCGTGATTCGCCATGTCGTACGTTTGGTTTCGGGATACCATATGTTTTTAATTTGGTACTTTTAATTTGACATTTTACGCCTATAATCGTGACAGGAAGATACTTTCAGTGAATTATAAATATTTTAAATTATAAATTATAAATATTTGTTATAAATTACAATCATACTACGGGGAAAAGTGAAACATATGTTTTCTTGTGGAACGATTCATGTGATAGTAAATTATTCGAAGCATAATAATGCAATTATTTCTGTGTTATTGCTTTATCGAAGCATAATAAAGCATTAAACATCTATACGGTAACATTTACGGACGAATATTGGGGTAATATTATCGCGTCGCTTTAATCTGGCATTTAATGCTTTGATTGCGGTCTTTGAAATGGCATCACAGATGCTGGTATAATATCACACGAAAAAGGAAGGACCACCAAGTGCACCAGTGCGTTGCAGCCATCGGGGGTGGCTTTGACGCCGGTGCCGAGGAGAGGCGCAGAACGTGTTCGATCGACCCGCGAACGCAGCCCGTGCTCGTACTGCGACAGAGTTCGTTTCAGTTAGTCTCAGTCGCTGTTTGCCCGTCGACAGCGTATAGTCGCGCCGGCCAACGATTATTTTTTTCTTTTTTTGTTTCTCGATAATTCTCTCGCAACGTTCTATACGTACACGTTCTATACGTACACCATCAGTTTATCGCGTGATCATTGTTCCCGCTTCCCCTACCTTTTGTCACGTCCTTCAAAGAAGATTTCCCTTCAGTTTTTTGTTGTTTGGGGAAAATTCATCGCTCGGACACATGGATTTATCGACACGACGGTTTATCGAGGCATCAGCGTGATGTACTTTTCAAGTTTCATATTTTCTCTATGATACTTTCTAAGGAGAATTTAGAATTCGAAAGATATCAATTTCCAGGAAATATAGGTCTTTATGAGACCATCGATAGGTTTGAATTTAATTAACTCTCTTATAATTGGTATTTCAATTTTTTAATTCCTTAAATTTAGCTTTCTTTAGACGATATAACGCGGGCATTTTATGATATATCCAATATATTCGTATATATTTTACTTTATACATTCGATAAATTTCCTTGGTTGGCCGGCCTGCAACCCACATACGGCACTTAATAAAAATTTGTTTCGTTAGAGGTCGGTGTTTGTTCATCTTCGTCATAAAAATGTCATGACGTCATATCATATCACAAGGGTTCTTCTGAAAGCTAGATATTCGATAACAAGATTAATGGTCTTCGGTAGCTTGCAATGTCAAGCTTTGAACTGGCGGGATCGCCTTGCTGTCAAATCGCCATTCAGCAGCGACCATATTCTTTAACTACGTTCAAGACGTATATCACGCTACAGGAACCATCAAAGGAGGATAATTGCAAGTTAGTTGCCCCTTAGAAACGAGACAGTTGGTTGTTACTTGTTATCCGTAGTTGGTAGTTGTTCTCCTTAGTCGCCACATATTATAAAGACGACATTCATAGTCACCAGTTGCCTTCGCTAATAGTTTCTTGTTGTCTGTAGTTAGTTCTCGTCATCGCTATGTATTCCATCAACCACGTAAAATTTAACATATAGGATTTTATTCTTTTTTATTCTTTCTGTAGGAAGATTCTTTAAGTAATATGAATTTAAGTAACTATTTTATGATACAATAAAGTGGAAAAACGATTATTTTACGTAACGTAATGTTTTAAAGAACATTGAATTTAAAGGATTCAGATAGATATCTTAAACGTAATTAAACCCTCCATATCGTAACAAATTAAAAGAAATTGCGCAAGAAAGTACAAATACATTTAATGCATAAAACATATATTTAAAATCCAAATGTAGGCGTTGACGCGTGCGTGCTACATGTTCGAAACGTTCGTTACATCCGCGATAAAATTTGTAACGACGAAGAAGCTTAACATATGGTGTGCTTCAAGACGATAGTAAAAAGTGTTGGCGGATTTTTCGAAATTTCTTCCATTCTTAATAAAAATATATTGTATAAATATAGTAAGATTTTTCAAATTTAAATAGTTATAATGATTTGAAACTTTACAATCGTACGGTTCTGTTTTATCCTTTGAATATACCTGTCATTTTCATATCTCCTTTTAACTAAACTAAATATTTGGAAATCCTATAATTTGTACACTTCTATTTGTGAATAAGATCGATGAAATTAACGCGTAACTATGCTTTCAATAATGGCTTCGATGTATTGCTCACCATTATGGCGGATTAACGTCTCTAAGTGATCGACCTTAATCACTAAATGGCAGCCGCGATTCAGTGGTAGAGCCTTACACATGACGGACATTGCAAGCGCTTGTAAGACGTCTATCGTGAAACGTTTCCAATAGCATCGATTACGACGACGGTGAAATCCGAATAGAAATATATATCGCGTATCGCTTCAGTCTGACATGTCTTAAAATAGAATCACAATTTTTCGTTCTTAAATAAAAAAAAAAAAAAAAATAAGAAAAAAGAAAAAAAGTCTATAAAAATTATATGCAAATAAAATAGATAAATGGATAAATGGTTGTACAAATTTATAAAACAGATATTACAAATATACGTAAATAAATTATATATTTATAAGTTGTTTGTTTAAATATCTGTTTGTTTAAATAAATAAAAGGGATATTTACGACTTACAATGAACGTAGTCCTGTTTTTAGTTTTAAACAAAGCAAAAACGGATAACAACTTTTTAAAATGTAAAACTCAACGCAACAGTGGTTTGTTTTAATTAATCAATAACGTTCAAAGTTAATTAATTTAGAGTGGTTTGTACATTTTGTATGCTCGCCGTATTTTAACGTTTGATGTGTAACGTTTGATGTAGTACTTGATGCCCGAAAAATCGAAAAATAATTAAATTTGATCGTTTCGTCGAATTTACAAGTGTGTATATTCGTGTGAAATCCTATGTGCTTGTGTATGCTGATGTGAAAGGCGGTAATATATTTTTCTTTTTTCGATTATTGTTGTCAACTTTTGTGTGGAATAAATCAATTCCGTGAATAGAAGTGCAATCAATACAGCTTACTATGAAATGATAGCACAACAACAGTACATATCGCCATTGACGTCAGCTTCACAAAATTTCTCGAGTATCGAGGTCGTCCATTTGGGTTATGAATTTATTTCCAAAATGCCACAAGCACGAATATCTTATGGAAATCCACTGTATTTCCACTGTAATTTTTAATAATCAGATTCCATATTGTATGCTACGATTCGAGGAAAATCCGCAGCTAATTATTATCTTTGCTGCCTTTAAATACCATAAATAGTCGTCCGTAAATTTTAAAAGATTTTCTGTGCCATACTTATATTGTGTATTTTAGTCTTAAGGTGCGGGTCGTGTTCAATTAATCGAAAGTGATGAAACTGTAATGGGTCACGATAGTCAAATATTAAAAATGGTCTCGTTGGCTACATTTAAAATCTTTACGAGATATATATGCATAGTACGTTGCTACTAGCAACGGGTAGCGATGAGCAATAGAGAACAGTACCTTCCTTATCTCGTCGTGATTATGTACATACCAGTAATGCACAGTACTCGTACTGAATATCTTACAACATCTACATAGATTTTCAGATTTGTTTCGAATATTACCAGCATAACCATGATAGTAGAATTCTGTTACAGTATTAATTCTATAGTGCCGTTATGCATAATACAGCCCTAAAATGTTTCTACAAATATACGAATATTTTCGTCAGCTACTATATTCCAACCATGGCTTATTATGAAAGGAAATATATAACGAAATTACTTGTTTTTTTAGACTAAATTAGTTTAATTTGAATAATTTTAGTAATTGTGTAGGATCGAACAACAACTTATCATTAGCTTCACTCGAGACTTGATTGCACGTAGCAACGTAATTGCGTTGGAACTGAGGGTAGAAAACAATGTCAACCGTTAGACGCGTCTGTCTGGCGAATGTGTAACGCGTGAATAATAGATGGCGGCAATCACGTGAACCCTACTTATAGCTGTTTCGGCTTATATCGTAGCATTCAACCTAGGGTAAAACGATAGGGATCATTAGAAGTTGAAAGGCCGGCTGATCAGCCTCATTTTGTTCCATTTTTTAATCAAGCGATGAATCGACAAATTGTACAGATTTCGATGGTTATCACAGTTCTCTGGGAATTTTCAAGCGCGGTTCGTCGAATTTAGTCGGATTGGCTACAGACTCTTTTACGAGCAGCTTGAAACTCGATCTAGTTTCGAGAAAATGAAAAATTCGTTTTATCTCTTTGCTTCCCTGTTCCTTCCTTCCTCTTTTTTTTTGCTTTTTACATTGCGTTAAGACCGGCTAAATAATATTGATTGCCATGGACGTTGGCTGGTTCAAAATCACTGACATCGACGATAACAAAAGTAAGTTTGATGATCATTTATCTGAGCCGGTGTTATTCGACTTGAGCTCTGCACATTTGTTAATATTATTCTAGTAGGGATGAGATACTACAAATTTTAAATAACTTCGATTAAAATTATATTATAAAAATTATATTACATTAACGTTTAGAAGTCAATAAAGTGGAAAGAATTACGCGAGATAATGTAAATATAAATTACATTACAAGGAAACAATACGGCTAGGTAATTTGAAACATTCTGGCTAAAATTGCATTCTTTCAAAGTTAGGACGTACAGTATTTACAAAGCAGATTAAGTATCAAATGGGGTACTTAAGAAAATTCATGTTATCATTCTTTAGTAAACATTTTCAGGTTATAGCCTTCTGCAAAAGCTGCTTTTCGTTACGTTAACGTATTCATTATTAATATTAATCATATTGTTCTTATCTCCTAGGGGCATAACAATCCATTTTTATATTGTGTTAAAGCTAAATTTCTATTATATTTTCGCAAAATTTTCTTTCGTTTTATAGAGAAATGATAGATACACAGCATTTTTTGTTTTATGTTATTTTATATTAAATTGGAGAAAGGTGGATCGCACATAATTGAATAAAATAATATAATGCAAAAAATATCGTACATCTATCATTTCTTTATAAACCGAAAGAAACTTTTGGAACAACCTAATATTTCTCTCCAACGACACTTCTACGATGTTAAAATATTTGATAAAAATATTTGATAAAAATATTAAGAAATTCTAATATTGATTTAAACGTATCGATTTATTTACTTTTCGCTGCCAGAAATTGTTAATTATGATTTCCACTTGAAAGCGTATTTCATATTATGAGGATAAATGATCAAATTCATCTCTAATATACACGTTAGAGAGTCATTTATAGCTGCAATCCTGTTTACCGCTCATATTCCTGGAACTCGATAATTCACTAGGCGATTGCTTTAACCGTGCAGAATACATCCATAAATAATTAATCGCCATTAATATTCCATCGACTTTTGAAAATCCCTGATGTGATCTATTTCACGTGATGAGAATACGTGTAAAGTGAGGTTATTGCTTGATTATCTTTAGTCGAATAAATCGAGTGATTCAAATTATAATGCGGAAGAAAGTCAAAACTATGTATATTATTTTTTTCAATTTTTATGTATCATTTGACGGAAGGAAATTTCGTAAGTAAGGTTCACCTTCTTTAATGTCAATGATTTTGACATATGTTATTAAGCTCCAAATTCTAAGCAATCTTCTATATATATATATATATATATGTAGTATCTTAATGGGTCTTAGAGGAAAGGACAAGTAATGATGTTTTGATTTAATAAATAATGTTCGAAGCAACGAAATGATTACGATGCTGTCGTACGTCTTATTCTCATAGACGGCTTCCGACTTCCCGATTCACACTCTTCCGCTTCTACACTCGCTCGCTCTCGCTTCTCAAGTCACACTCTGCACACCTTTTGCATCCGTCTTCTCCGGCTTCTCAACTAACACTGCCTTTAGCGTCTCTTTGTCTTTTCCCGTCCTATCGGACACGTGTCCCGAAACGCCCGTGGCCAGAGTCACGCAGGCCCTTTCCACGAAACTATCCACTTAAAAAGAACCGACGACACATTGATGTACCCGACGATGCCGCGGCTCTCGCGGCATTGTTTATGGTTCGGCAGATATCTTAGGCCTTTTGTCCACGATACTACATATATAACATACGTATAATAGCCAAAGTTCAACTGCCAAGTATACGCAAAGCTTTTATTTTCAATTTATGCGACACCACTATGTTTCATGAATTTATTTGCTAACGGTATTGAAACAAATAACAAGCAGAGGACGAACTATCCGTGAACTGTTTTGCCAACGAATACGCTTCCAATATTTTCTGTTTGAGAAAACACACTTGTTGCTGTTGCAACTCCAAATATTTTTACAGCCGACGTTTTTGCCATGAATCATCGGCTAACATATAAAATAGAGAAAAGCCATAGTTGATTGTAATGGAAATTTAGAAAACCTGAAACTCGATATAGAAGGGAAAAATAAAGGAAAGGAAGGGAGAGATAATTGGAAGCTTGGGGCCAGGTTTAATTCACTGAAACCGGGCTGCTTGTGTCATCACGAAACAGAATTGCCAGTACGTCATTTCTGTGCTCCCGTCCTCGTAAAAACGGTTTCACTCGTTAAGAAAAAACGAATAGGCGGTGAAGAGAGAAAAAAGCAGACAGAGAGCGCTTTTAAAAAGCTGACGAAGCGTGCGTTGCCACAACGAGACACACGGTGCTATTTGTCGTTTTAAATTGCGCCGCAACTTGTTTTTCAGATCTTTGCTAGAGACACGTGAAAACACGTTGGAAGTATATTTCTTGTTTTTGTGGAATTTAGCTGGAAAATAAAAAATAACGTAAAACATGTACTTACGACTTACAGAGTAATTGAATGTATACACTATAATAACCAGCGATTTAAGGCTTTAAAAGATCGAAAAAAAAGAAAAGAAAAGAAGAAAGATAATATGTTGTGGCAGTCTAACTCGATCTAAGGAAATAGAGAGGGAGGGGGTTGGGGGGGGGGCAAAGCTTGTTAATCTGGAAAGAATACAAGCATCAATTTCAAGCACTTATAGAGAATCAAGCGGGCTTGTTAAGGTCGTAAGTTGGACAATTATCCCGTGTTAGGTTCAATCAGCTTAGTCCTACACAAAATTGATCGAATCATGTGAAAACAAATGTATTCTGATTTTTGTCGCAGATATTTCTGGTCTACGCACTCCAGTGCCCACAAAGCAGTTATTGAAACAGCTGATTTTCGCCTATTCTAGAGCGACAACATCCCCTGATCTTTTACAACCATGAAGGACCTGTACTCGAAAATACTTGCAATTCTCATCTGCTTGCAGGTTATTTTCGTCACTTTCTTCCCGTCAGGGGCTGGTAAGTTGATACTGATTAATTATACCATCGAAATTCTATATAATGGCTACAAAAAATATTTGCATCATTACCCTCATTTCCTAACGAAGCGCGTTTTTTTACCAAGTTTTATATTTCATTTCATAGTATCAAATCTCTGTAGTTACACGAAAGTATTAAATGATAGGAAACTTGATATACACGAATTTAATTAATTAATAAGTTAGTCGATATACAGCCATTATTATTTCATGTGAAATATTACAACGTCAAAAACTTAACGTTCTTGTACGTACAGTATTAATCACAAATTGTAAGAATGTTTACTGATAAGCAAAATAGATAATATGGAAAACGCAGACCTATGGAAAGAGAATTCCTGACATTAGACAGGAATACGCGATTGCACGAAATATTTTATGGTATGTCTGACATGGAGAATATATGCGGCGAAGTACGAAAAATTCATCCTGAGATATGTATACGACCTACGCGGTACGGGACGTGTTATAAATGGTTTTCGCCACTCAGCCGTATTTGAATTTGTGAACACGATCGAACAAATGACGCGACAATTATTAATTGCCGTCTCTGCCTTAGTAACGATTCGCGTTGGAACGAGGTCGAATCGTTCCGATTCCACGCGCGATTAACAAATAATTACAGTGGACATCAATTACTTGGATGACCTTCGTCATTTCAGCTTAAAACGATTAATTTGATCAAACCAACCAATTATTTCAATTAATACAATCTGCACTTTAAATTCGCACGTCTTGTGTATACACACCGGGCCAGAGAAAAGTTTTCATTCGTTCGAGTAGAACCTTCGTAGTCCTTGAGGACGCGTGTCGCTTCTCGTGCACCTAAAGTTTCGCTCAAATTAACCGATTTATTTGAATTCGAGCGAGTGAAAACCTCTTTGTCACCGTGAGTTTGTTACTTAATTGATACTCTTAGATGCCCTTTGCTTTCAATCTCTTACATCCATTCTTAATTAGTCAAGTCGTTTGACTTTTGACAAGTATTTTGAAACCATTTTACTAACACGAACCTACTTTTTTACTTGAGATTATCCGCTATTTTTATTCAAATGTATATGTACGTATATACACTTTTGAATTTTAAACGAACCTTCTATTATACCTATATCCTTTAAGTGCCGTTTTAAGTTTCAAGAGACTTTAACTCGGATAGCTCGACTTGGAGTTCTAACGTATACTGTAAAGCACACTTGCGAAGTAAAACAGCAAACACGATATAAAAACTTTTTGCCCATGTAAGAAATCGAATAACCTATTTCAACGGTGCTTTAATCTCATCGATGAAGCATCGATGCAACGAAGGAGCATCGTGATAGCCGCAATGCGGATCCGTTGAACAAAAATTTCCTGGTACGGTCGTTTTCGTAATGTTATTAACCGTTTTAGTGTCGGATGTTTCAAGACTCCGTATCGGTTTGTGCTGTGCAGCGCGATAGCGCTTCGTTTATTTATTTGCGAGTAGTACCGATCGACGCGATCGCGCTGCCCTTTTTCATCCTGTTTTTTTCATCGAAATATACCGTTCGACGTGCTCGCGCTTCATTTCATCGGTTATACTGGAAGCGTTACAACAAACACTCAAAAGTTTGCGAAATATTTATGCTCTGCGTTTCGTTTGTGTGATAACATTCTATAATGCAGGATTTGGTTTTCCGATTCAAGAGGTAATTTTTTATATTGGTTTTTTTTTTTATTTGGTTTATGATTATTTGAAAAACGAGTAATTACGAGAGGAAACTCTGATATGACTCGCGACGAGCACGCTTGAGCGCGTTGCGAATTAATGATCGTGACCATACATCGTGGCACAATTTACCACGGTACGCGAATAGAGTGATCACGCTGCGTGGCGTTAAAACGGTTAGCGTAACTGCGCGTACGATTGTCGAGTGACAAAGATATTGACGCTGGTAATCGTTTTCAGTGCATTTAGGAGGAAACTGTACTGATTTCGAAGGACGATCTGTCTTACATGGACAGATGTATGTGCCGGGACCTTGGATTTGCATACACTGCATATGTTACAATTCGAAGTCAACATCTTGCGGGCGTCTCCGCTGTTCAATTCCTGCGGTAAGTATATGCTCATTCTAAGAGCAACCAGCTTAACACAACCATGAGAAACTAAAGTACACCGTTAACGCTTGCATGCTGGTCGTTAAAACACATGCTGCGCGAATAGGGTACACAGCGATTCATTTAACTCGCCTTGAATTAGTTTTAGAAAGACAAACATGGACAGGGATAATTTTTGTCACGAATCGTTTAATTTATTCGTTCATTAGAACGAATTAATTTACACCTGCTGAGATCGCGATTGACGCGACAAATTCGAAATCTTGTTCCATATAAATATTTTTAAACAAGCACGTCGTAAGCTTTGTATATTTTTTAATCGCAACGAAACTGTTCAGAGAAATGCTGAAATTATTAATTATAAAAGGAGATTTCTACGCATCGTTGTAAAAGTGTCAGGGAAAATATTCGTGAAACAGTTACGTTGTTACAAGTTCTACAAGAAGAAATATCGAAAATCACGTTCCACTTATTCAGTTGCACGTGTAAAAGGTATCTTGCGTTCGCGCAAAAAATCTCTGAAGGATACATGCTTTATAATAATTGGAGTGTCGAAGTTGTTACACGGATCGGCGTACACGTACCTTTTAATGAAACTAGGTTACTCATTCGTTATTCGTTCCTAATTTTCAGCTTCACGATTTTTACGCAATAAAATTTTATACACCTGTTCGGTTTATAAATGATTCAATTCAAATTTAACAGAATTAAAGTTGAAATAATCATTTGTACTTCATTAAAAGGTTCTTTCAGCATCTCGTTTCAATATTTTTATTGGTAATATTTTGTTGATCGTTATATTTAAATGGAGTTTTTCAAAGGAGAGACATTTTAAGGTAGGAAATGGACATACATTTATAATAAGAATTCAGAAGAAAGAATATTTCATACAGAAAGAAATATTCCGTATGTATAAATAACTACGCTATGAATTTTATATGTATCGGATATTCCTTCTGGTTAATGTATCTGATGTTTTTTCACGCGAGATAGCGTATATTTGCATCTATATGTCTCTTCGTTTCTCAGTAGTAAAACTTAGCATTCATGCGGCTGATAAGTAGTTACGCACTGACAACGAGAAACATAAAATGAGTAAGAAGCATGAGACATTCTATAGGAAAAATAAACTTGTTTTTATCTTTCATTGCATATTCGTCAGAATATTGTTAATAAATATTTAAGTTAAGATTTCAGTTGAAATAAATACATAGGATTAGACATTTATTTATATATATATCTATGAACGCATTTGACATAAAATTTTGATAACGACTAAAATTATATATTCTGATATTAAATTAATTTAGTGAGAATAAAAAACTAATTTTTTTAAACAAGATTTTGTATAAAGTTATATTTATTAGGAAAAGTTCGTTCATCCCT
Source organism: Bombus affinis (assembly GCF_024516045.1). NCBI lineage: Eukaryota > Metazoa > Arthropoda > Insecta > Hymenoptera > Apidae > Bombus > Bombus affinis. The sequence continues at coordinate 243,536 of NW_026108853.1, read as the reverse complement.
TTATAATATGATAGGATTAGACTCATAGCTGTGTAAATCATTTCATGGAATAGTATATGTGTGCGTGTGTGTTCTAAGTTTTTACTATAAAAATGCTAAATGTACTAGGAGACGTTTTTAAAAATTCATACATTTTTCTTCATCAAACATATCAATCGTTATATTGAAAAGTTAATTATCTATTATTTGTTTCGAGCTGCACATTGATTGAGACATTCCTGTTGGTTATAATTGCGAATTTAACGCAACGAAGTTGTTTGAATCCCTTGCGAGCATGTAAATATATCGTCGAATTAATAGGTCAATTACTTGAGGTTGGAATTGAAAGAAAGAGAAAGGTGGAGGAGAAGTCTTGCGTTTGAATGCGGGACACTTTTAAAGCCCACAGTTCGCTGAAATTGCCAGAGAATTCAATTAAATGGCAAATTAAACCATTGAACTGAATCTGTTTCCAATCGCGAGCTTAGAAGTTCTATCCTTTGAATTTTTATATCAGTCAACTTTCTTTTTGTACGTACGGTAACGAATACAATTCATGAATTAATGAAGTATGTAATTGGATGAAAGTTCTTCTTCCTGGATTCAGTTTAGACTAAGAAAAATTATATAATAACGAAATTATCAACTTAAAATTGATAGAGTGTATAGTTTTTTTTCTTTTTTTTTTTTTTTTGCGTGAGGAGGGGAAAATGCTGTTACGCATACCCAGTGATCCGCATCACTGGGTTATGTGGGACTCGGGCGGATGTTGTTGCCATACCCACTAAAAACCCCTCCTCCTTTTTCCTTTGCTTTGAGGACAGACAACCCCGGTAAAACCTGTCGGCAGTCATCAGGGTTGTCCTTTCATGCCCCGTTGTATCTTCTTCGTCGGGCAGCTATTCTGTATATTCAGTATTGCTCTCGTCATCTTCTCAGCTAGTTCAGAATACTGGGCTGATCTCCTTCTGTGGTTCTTTGTTGTCTTGTATCTCTGCCTTCACTGCTCCGCGTAGTTGTTGTTGCTCTCGTTCTCCTCCTTGCCTCCTTCAAGGCCTTCGCTGTCACCCTCCTGTGAGACATGACGGTCTTGCGAAATTGCCTGAATTTATCCCAGCTCTCGTTCTTGGCGGTCACCGTGGCGATCAGATTGTCCACGTCTATCTTCTCGCCAAGAGCGTTCTCCAGCTCAATCCTTCTGTCCGTTCACCTCGGGCACGTGAAGAGGGCGTGCTCTGCATCGTCGTTAGGGTCTCCACAGTCGAGACAGTTGCTGTCGCTGCTCTTGCCAATCCTCTTTCTATAGACACCGAAACTCCTGTAGAGGTGGCCGTGTGTGCGTTATATATTTATTGGACGTGCGTGATAGCTGTGGTAGTTGGGCCTGGTCCGCTGTAATTGTCACTGGGGGCTGTAGATGTCGCTGCCGTCGTCCGACACTAGTTAGTGTCGAGTGCCGCCACACTCCCATGCCCGGTTAACAGCTGCATGCTGTGATGATCGATGTCCATCTTCTTTTTGGTAAATAGCAGCGCACTCGGTATTAATTTCCTTGCGCCTCCAGTTCCCCCTTCAGCTCGTTGCCGTCATCCGCGCCGATCTTGGTCTTATGGATCTTGTTCCACTCGTAAGTCTCTCCGAGCATCTTTATCTTTATGTAGATCGGGAGATTTCCGGTCAACACGCAAAGTGCCGCGTGGGAGACGGTACGATATGCCGTCGTTGTTATGCACAGGGCCGTTCGTTGTACCCGTTTCAGCTTCTTCCTGTTCTTATCGGTATTCGCTAAGCTAATTCTTCTTTCTGAACCCATACTGCCTCCGATGGAACGGGTCCGTTCCGATGCATCTCTCGATGATCTTCTTAAAGCATTTTTCCCAGATCTTGCTCATGGCTGGGAGTATGCTTATCGGTCGGTACGCGTTAGGGAGACTGGGATCCTTTCCCGGCTTCCTTAGCAGTATTACTCTGGCCGTCTTCCAGCAGTCTGGTTCCAGCTTGCTTCCAGCTCCTGCTTCCAGCAGTCCAGGAGTCTTCCATCGACTCCTGCAGCCTTCTTGGTGTTCATTCTTCCGGCGGCATCGACGACATCGCCTTCGCCGATGACGACGCTGAAGCTGATGTCTCCTTCTTCTTCGGTCTCTGCCTCTTCGCGGCCCTCGTAATGGGAGGGTCCGTGTCCCATGGTGAATAGCCTCTGTAGGACTGCTTCCACCATGTCGATCGGCATGTCGTTGGTTGGTTTCTTGCTTTTGCATCTCTTCATGACTGTGCGATAGGGTTTGCCTTCTTGCTTTCCTGTATGGATGGAAACGCGTTCGAAAAGTAGAACGGAGTAATTAGCGATGCACGATCCCAGGCTGGTGAATATTTTTCCATCGGGAAAAGTCAGGTCGAGCGATACAAGATTTATATGCTCGTTCTGCCAGTTATTTCAACGTCTGTTACGCGATAGAAAATGAACATAAATGAATAATAAATGTATTACAGCCATAAAGATTGCTTGATGTACGCCACCGTTTTTCCCCTATTTCTCCGATACAATTTTCCTTTTTTTTTTCTTTGCCAAACACTTTACTAATCGGTACGTATTCGAATTATCCTCAATTATTCTCGGTTGTTTCCGTTTCCTTTGGATTTACATAAGTACTCGTTTGATGTACGTGCAGAGTGAGATAATAACTATTAACAGCTATAAAATAAGAAGCGAAAATACGTTGAAACTCGACTTCTAGATTTGCGAGACTTTGCAGAGCTTCGAAACTCTCGTATTTCAAACCTAATAAAAAGTTGTAGAGGGAGAATTACATTGCGAGATCTGTTAAGGAAAATCGTATCGTTGTAATAGGATTATTTCAGCGAGGGAAATTCCGTGTTGCGTGTAACGCGTTGCAAAGCCATGAGCTTTCGTTCGGGTTAATATACATAATCGCCTTATCCAACTTTCCATCTAAACCGTTGCGCTCACACGTGAATTTTGCATTTCAATCTTCTTACTTGCAGTCCAGTCCAGTTTAGTGTGACTAAGCTAAATGTTTCAGCCCTTCCAGGTAGAATATGTTTTATAGAGAGACGTACAACTCTATGAAGGGGAGATCAATAAATTGGGTTATCTTTAAATCACTGACAATTATTTCATCGACACGATTTCACCGACAGCGAATCCACCGGCAATGTCTATCAAAGTTTATGTACCGATACACCGAGTGAAATCACCCACAATCATTTCACCAATATTCTCCTTTGTCGATAATTATCATGTTTGCCACTACATGTTATCGTTGATTATATGTCTTTATTTACACATTCGTTTACGCGCATAACGAGATAAACGAAGAAACGAAAATGATATGTTGTCATGATGTATTGTTAAATTACTAATTAACACGAGTTATATATCTACCTACATGAAAGCTTCTAAATATCAATTATAATTCATGAAAGCACACAAGCTATTTTGCTATACACAAATGGAATTATAAGGAAATGTTACGTGCTAATGATTTAACGAAATTTATTCTTCTGTACATTTGACATTTCTGTATTATTACTTGTGTACTTTCTGCTCTTGTTTACGTCATCGGAAGTAAAATTACGTTAAGCGAATCAGCTAATCTATTTGAGCGATTCAATGGCTCGGTCTTCTCTTATGCGACTACCAAGTAGAAGATAAGTTCTTGGTTATATAACATTTTATAACATCCAAATTAACTTTTTTTTTCTTTTTCGTTTTCTTTTTCTTTCTCTTTTTCTTTTTTTTTCCTTTTTCTTTTTCTTTTTTTTCCTTTCTCTTTTTCTTTTTTTTTTCCTTTTTCTTTTTCTTTTTTTCTTTACGTGGGGGAAATCCGCTCGGACACGAAACCACTTCTTAAGTGGCGTGGTAGTGAACATCGAAATTAACTGGGGCACTAATTAGCTGAATTACATTGGTAATTTTCTATAATTTATTACTCGAATATGGTAATTTTTTCTTAAAAAGTTTGCTTTTTCTACAATTATTTTACTACAAAACCCATCAAAAACATGATGTATGTATATATACCCTCAAATATTATCGGTTTATTCTCAAGCTATAGTTCAATTTCGGAAATTGCCAATTAAAATCATAGAAAAAAAAAAAAAAAAACACAGAAAGTTCGTTAAAATATGCGATTTTCCAATCAAGATATAGAATTTATTCGAGTAATATAGATTACAGTAGCGATGGTGACGGCAACGATGAATGGACTGATTCTTCGTGCGAAAATAAATTGGAAGCGCAGAACGATGCATTGTTTCAGGGAATATCGATTTTCAAGCATGGTTTTAAAGTACGTGTGCGCGTGACTAGGTTTGTTAATTAATGCCGCTCCCAGGTTTTCAATATATAAATGTGACACCTACATATCTTTAAGCTTAAAACAATTGGACTAACAATTTCATTAAATTTAAATGAATATTTATCTTTTTAAACGCAACAATATTTTTAATGACAACTTCACGTGTAAATCAAGTGCATACATATTCGATCGTTCTTGAAAACCTGATTCTCTGCGAAGAGAAAAAATCCTTGAATAAAGATTTGATCTACGTTTTATATGCTACGTTTTACATCCACCTCTTTTCAGATATACCTCTCTATTTAAAATCATAGATCGTCACACTCTATAGGTATTTCCTTGAAAAGGTTAAAGTCGTTCTGTATAAAAGCTAATTCAAAGGGGAAGGAAATTCTGCGAAAAATTCTTTCAGATTTCCCTATGTTTGAGCTCGAATCAAAGCAATCCTGTATAATAGGATAGGATGATAGGATGATTCTGTATTATTCCTTGTGTACTTTCTGTTCCTGTTATTTACAATAGGATGATTATGCGTTTAACTTCTCATAGAATCTCTCTGATTCCGTATGATATCGTCAGTGTTTTTGAAATATGTTATTGATGTCGTAACGTCAACCGTTTCCAGTGCAAATTCAATTTCGAATCGCAATTTCCATGTTTGCGTGGCAAAAGCGTAAAATCGATAACGCACGCAAACATGTCTTCTTTGCTAATGGCGTACTATAAATATAAATATTTGAATAAATATTGCGAATTTCATATTGCTAAAAGATTTATACTATTTGTTCGTAAATAATCGTCGGATCTATATTTAAGTGGAAACTGCTGCATTAGATCTCTTTTCTTACTTAAAATTATTTGGATTGGTAACTTGGATGTAACATGTAATTTATTCTTCTTTTATAAATAGTGTACAGAAGATACCAATTCAGAGAAATGGAAGGAAAGTCTAAAAGCAAAGAAAATCTACAGGAAGATGAAACGTTCGAGCCTTGCCAGGCTATATAAGATGCTAAGTAATCTTCCTAGTCCTGCAGTTCTTTCTATTTCGATCAATAATTATTGGTATATGTTAGGAATGCAATTAGAATTTTTGTCCTCAAGCAAAGTATAATTTCAATTTTGTATGTAAACCAAAATATTAAATATCAAATAACCATCAAATAAAATTATATTGTATGGACTACTGTTTCTTTAAATATTTGAATATTTGGTAAATATTGTTTATTTAAATATTTTAAATTGCATGGAAAAAAAATGATGCAAATAAATCATAGGGCATTTTAACTAAAGAGACCAATATCTATTTAACTGTGATTAAATCGTCACCGTTTAACGCTCTATCTCTTTTATTAACTGTGCCTTGTTAAACTACAGAAGATTACAGAGGATGCGTTTTTTTGATAAACAAACGTTCTGACAAATACGGCAGCAAAATCAGATATATAGATTCTTACAACAGCAGTTATATTCTATGAATTCCGTTTTTCAGAAGCTTTATTTGTGAAACGACAATTCGCCAGAGTACGGATTCACTGTAGTTATAGCTGTAGGATCTCTATCTAGTTGACAGATCTGCTTTACGTAAAGAATTCCTGTCTCTTGTTCTACCTTATCGCGATTCTTTCCTCACCTTATACGCTTTGTCGAGGAAAGTAATATCGCTACATATCTCGGCTCCGGTTACAATAATTAGTTTCCGCCTAAACTGTTAGAACCACGTAGCACGCACTCTACTCTCGTTTTTTAAACATTCAGGCCATCTGATCGCATGCGACGAGTTTTATGTTAATCCCGACCAATTACAATATCTTTCTCTCGTTTACAAGGGACGACGAGACTGGCAGTTGCGTGCTTTCCAAAGCAAAAGCCGCGATATCTGCATGATAACCTAACGTCAACCGATTTTGTTGTACTATTCTTAAGTGGACTTCGTTTGTACCACTTTCGTAACAAAAATAGAATATCTAGAACACAGCATTCCGTTATGCGATATTGTCAATTTCTAACATCTGAAACATCAGAGATAATTTTTTCCCTACAGTTGTAAATTTGTGTGAAAAATTACGAACGTAAAGGTGTTTGGCGCATGTACAGTTCCCCCCTCCCCCTCCCCCCTCCAACCTTCATTTGCGTAGACATGCTAGAAAGATCCACTTTTCGACGGTGAAACCGTTAGTATTAGTATTAGTGTTATAATATATTTGACTAATGGTTCTCAAATACTAGTTTTGCTAAAGCAATGGTGGAATTGGAGCAATTCCTTCTTCTTTCATTCTTTGAATAACCTGAATTTTCAAATAGTCTAGTGACGATTGATCCGTACAATTAATCGATTTCTTTTTATTACAGAAGTGCAAGAAGTTCCGGTATGAACGCAGATGTTGCAACATCGAATGCCTAAACCCCACAGAAGATCCGATCGAATTTAATGTCACTACCGTCGATGACTCACCCAGAAATGGTTCACTTCAGAACCATAGTCCCATATCTGGAAGCGTCAATCACTATGTGTCACATAGTCATATGTGGACGCTGAGCTTATTGATGGTAATTGTAATATTTTAATTTTTTTTATTCTATATTTTGAAATACTTTGAAATTACTTACTTGCGAATTACTTTGAAAAGTAATTCGCAACGTAATATAAAATAATACTACTGATTTGTGTCTCTTTCAGAATTTTTTCTTAATCTCTTGTTTTTTTCCAGTGCAATCCCTTTTATCGGAAGTTACTTGATTGCTTTATTTCCTATTAGGTGGTGACCTGCTGCTTTCTTGGGGTTTAGGCGACTGATTGCTTCTATGATCTCTGCACAAGTGAAGGGTTCAATAGGAGGGGACATTTATGTTACTATCACGGGGGAATGATCAGAGGAGAGATCAGCCGAGGAATCCAGCTATGAATCTATTGCCCAGGGTGTCCAGGAAGTTGTCAAAGTTGTTAATTGTTATCTGTGTTAGCGTAGTGAATAAACACATTGATGTTCGGTGTTTCAATTATCAGAATTATAATCGATGTTAAATGTATAGAGTGTGAAAAAATTATTTGTTATAGCTGTGGAAGATGGAGATCTGTTAGAGAAAATGGATCATGAAATTGATCTTGAGTATAATTTTCAGACAAAATTTTTTATTGCATCATAAAGTACTCATCACGAGAAACGAAAGTTTCAGAAAACCCATTTTTTTTTTCTTTTTTTTTTTTTTGGTTCTATGTATCCAAGGTCGAGAATAAACTATGTGCACGTTTCTTGTATTCGTTTCTTGTATTTTTATGAGGAATTCAGTCTTTTTACGCCACAAGAGTCTCAACGTTTTCGTTTTCACGCCTACGTTACGCTCGTTAAACACGTTCCAACAAGACCATGAATAAGGGTAACAGCTTTAATGTTTTCACATGTGTTAATTTATTATTTTAGACCTTAAATATTTTATTTATAAAATCTTTATTTAAACAAGTTACCATTGTCGCTACAATAAATCAATGAATGAAATCAGTTTAAATTTAAAATATCATTTCATAATTTCTCGTCACTTGTATCTAAAAACAACAAAAAAACGGTGTACCCACATCGTGCGTAGACGGGAAATTAAAACAGTGGAGCTTAATTGAAACACTGATCATATTCCGCGATTGTAAAACAATAATAGAAAATCGTGTTTCTTTCGAAGGGTATGAAATTGTCAGGAGATTATGCCATAAATGAAATTGGAAACTGGCTGGTCAAAGGTATTAAACTCAATTAAACTGAACTGTGTTATATTGTACAAAGGCTAGAGAACTGCTACCAAATATCTGCTAGTTTAAAGGTGTCCCTTATAAATTATAATTATATTTCAAATTCAATCTCCTAATAATAAGTAAATTAATATTTTACCTAAAATCTGTGATATAGATAACAAAAATAAATTCTTTACATTATTCGTTAGTTTGCAATATAATTAGAATATTCTTTATTTTTATTTTCTGGTGTCTTTGTTATTCTTAAAAGATAAACTGCTTATTTACAAATTTAACACTGCATATGCTATTAATAAATCATTTTATATTTAATTTTGCAACCTTCAGTCATTGTTAAAACTTGTTGACAATACTGTCGGTTAATAGAAATTTCTAAAATCCCCTTGTTTCTATTCGATTAAAGGGTATATTGCAGAAACTATGTTAGCTACAGTGTTAGCTACAAATCACCTGTGTCACTCCGTTAAACTTATACACAATAGTATTGTTTCTTGTTTTCATTGAAAATAAAATATGTTATTGTAGGAATGAAGCAGAATGTTCAAATAATTGAAACAACTTTTTGTCCTATAACTAGTGCCTTTCATTTTAAAAATTAAAAAATTTTTAATCAACGATATTTGGAAGTTTCGATCTAAAATGACCAGGAATTGAAACAGAAAATATTTTGATGCCAATAAATACATATTCTTCACACATAAAACAAATATGAAAACAAAAATCGATGTATATGAATGAATTTTGAAATGGGGAGGAATTATATGATTATACCCATTCTCTGTTGCGTTTAATTGTTTCAATTGATGTCTTATGAGAATTTTCATCGAATTTTTTAGAGATCCTGGCTGTAAGGTCTTTTTAAAATTATAAGAACAGATTCAAACTATAACATTTGAAAACTTGTGCTTACAAAACTTACTTGTTTCTCATAATTATTTAAATGAATCTATTCGGCATTTTGAGTGACCGTCCCTTTATGGCTCGGACGGCACCTCTCCTTCCTTTGGGAAATTCCGAATTATCTGTCCTCCCCGAGCTGCAAACCTGATGACTTAGACAGTAGGGAAAAACATCAGGGAAAACCTCTGGCTAGAAAAGTACGATAGACGAACAAAATTTAACGGCTGATGGGGAGTATCAACAACATACAAGGACAATCATCAACAAAGTGTCGTACCGTGCGGGTGAAATACTGGAGTTTCAATAAGATCTTATAACCATCGAGTTCAGAACATCAAACTTTGTTTGCATAAAGCAAGTGTAAACAAAGTGTCAAATTACACTAACACTCGATCTATTAAATCCGTTCCACCTTGAGCGTTAATTCATTCGAGGTTCGTGGTATCGATCGATCGGTCGGACGTGCCCGCTGGCTCTTTAGTTGATGATTTGTAACAGAATCCTTGCATTAACACAGATTCTCAGAACACACAACTTCACCCAGCAGATATCGATTACAGTCAGTTGTCACTAACAATGCTTTTATCAACAATTTCTTTACCTGTTGATCCTCTGGAAGTTTTAACTATATTATATTCTCTAGGAACAGTAAGATTTTAATGATATAACTTTACTAATGAGATCTTAATGTCATAAACGGTATCGAAACTTCTTAATTAATGTCGTTATCGAAGAAGAGACTCGTAATCTTCTCAAACGAAGAGCACTTGATGTTTACAAGTAGAACTCGATATCTTAGTTTCTTAAAATGTGTTTCTGTGTTTACTTTCTAAATGTAAACTTTATTCAAAACGAGCCGTTCATTCGTTACAGGCCGTTAATAAAATTGCACGTTGCACAAAGGAATTGCCGTTAATAATTTAAGATTCTCTGCTCGTCGTACAGGGTATATATCGTAATTATTCACGACGATCGTAACGTTTAAGTCCAATTCGAGCTTAAAATCCCACGTGAGCTATACTACCACAATAGCCTGAATTTCTATTTGTTCGTTTACTGCCTGTTCGTACTCGGAGCATCCGTTGTAAATTACAGCAAAATCTTCTAATGTGTTCCAGAATATGTCTTCATGGAATTTTAATAATTTATTAAATCTATAGATAACAAATGTAAAACTTACTAATTTATAATTAATATAAAATAAGAGAGCACGAAACTTCCTATTTTATGGACATATTAAATATTTGTAAAAAATTCTGTATCATTAGTATCACTTTAATTACTTTAAAGGATATAATCCCATAAAGCCGTGACCCCTGAAAGAATCGATGTTCACGCGTGACAAATTGGCGTCGTATGAAAGTTCCGGTATGAACGTTACTAGAGCTGATACCAGCTAGGGGCACAGGTATATGTTCTGGGTTCATTATATATTTATAAAGGGCTGCCGACTCAACGAGTGGTCCGGGTAAATTTAAATTGTAAATAGACAGAGATTTCAAGTAAAAGCCTGGATAAGAGCGGATATGGTATGAGAGTCTGTGGTGGAAAGAGGAACAGGCTGCTTTTATTTGTAAAGTTTGAATTTCCTCGATATCGAAGGTGTTTAAGCCGCAAGTGTGTTTCATGTTAATCGTTCGTGTTAATTCATTCGAGACCGAGATTTTATTGTAATACGATTCCTGGGTGTCAGTACGATCTGAATGTTTTGTTAGAATGATACTGTGCTTTTCTCTCTCTGGAATATTCTTTTCATATTTTAATTTTAAATCGATGACAATCTTAAATTTTATGCCTCATGTTTTTAAAATATAAAATTATATACTATGTTATACTATAATATATTATGTACAGTTATATATATTATGCCTACTGATTGATATGAATTTCTTTCGGTCTCGAATGCGTTAAAACGGAGCGCAAAGAAGTCGAAATTACTTATTGTAATTGGTAAAACATCGTGAAAGGCAGACAGATACAAGAAAGAAGTTAAACTATAAATTATATTTGCGACATTGTTATGTTTTTGCTTTCTTTAAGCCTTTTATCAAGACAGCCGATCTATAAATATTAATCGACCAATTTCTCTAAGCTTGTAACTTCAAATTAATGTTTATATATATAAAGAGTTACGTATTAATCTATCTAAATATTTAAAAAGATGTTTAATGTTATAAATGATGGATATTAAAGATGTTCAAAAGAACGTAGTCTTCGCGTGTTCTTTATCATATCCCTGATCAAAGACATTCCAATATTATTACAATATCCAATTACATATTGATACACAAGATATACAGATTATTATTTATAACATTTTGGTTTTCTTAATTGAGTTATTCATTTAGTACAAATGATAAGTAATTAGTAATAAGTCATAAAAAAAAAAAAAAAAAAAAAAAACGGTATTGTAGTAGAAATATTATAAGAAAACATTTTCTGTTTCAGTGTAGAGTTACTCCTTTTTATAGACAGTGTCGTACAAATCCGTACGTCTTTGAGAAAATGTAGGTATCTGAGCCCTTACTTCCTCAACAACTTTCAAATCTGAGAGAAAAGAAAAACATACGAAGTAATAAGTAATGCTTGCTAATAAATTCAACAAATACAGAGGGAGCCGGCAAAATCGATGAACCAACGAGACTAAAAGTTAATTACATCATGGATTTCTCGCTTTTAATGTTAAGCTGGAAATTACCGATATCGGTGACCACCATATTTTCCTGAGTTTCCAAATCATAAAGGATTTTCTCCCAGGGATTTGTCAACTGTGTATGTCCCCATGCGACATAACTTGCTGAAGGAACACGAGCCGGTGATATACAGGCGACGTATAATTGATTGTCATTCGCTCTGGAACGCTGAAGTAATGACCAGTGCAGTGGTCCAGTGGTCATATTGAATGCCGCCGGATATATCAGCATTTGGCAACCTAACACAGAGAAACGGGAAATACGAGACCACTGAATTTTAGTTAACTTTGTAGCTGCACAGTCCATATTCCATAATTTATGAATATGCGAGAACAGTCCTCTTGTCGTGCTTCTAATTCTTTTATTTATTTCATTTTCAGCGAATATACTGGTTTTTTAAATTAAGCTCCTTTTTATACAGAGTTACAGATTATATTGATTATATTTTATATAGAATATATTTAAGAAAGATAGTTACTTTCATGCTAGTTAAGTATTGTTCGATTAAGCTACTGTACCTTTGTTCCGATAAATGCGTGCCATTTCCTCAAATCTGATATCATAGCAAATGCCAATACCTATTTTGCAGCCCTTCACATCAAACATTGTTAGGGAATTACCAGGACTGAGTGAATCACTCTCTCGGAAAGTAATCTTGTTGGGAATGTCGATGTCGAATAGATGTACCTAATAACATAAAAATATAGTTGCTAACTCTATTGCTGTAACTTTTGTAATTTAACATCAATGTTACGAACTTCTAAACTTTAATTGTTTTTTATTTAATAACTGACAGCGTTTTTATCACTTTCTTTTATTAAAAAGTTTTATCATTTAATAATATTTGAGAAGGAATATTTTTTAAGAAAAACTAAGTTTTTTCCTATGTGAAAAATTTATATTACAAAACAAATATATTGTACAAAAATTTATATATTATATTACGACAAAAATGTATGTTTCTCGTATCAAAACGTATTTTATAAACCTATAACATATTTTTTAAATTATAGAATTGGTTATAGTACACGTATGTACATATGCATATTCCTAAATTATTCCTAGATAGAGTCACTTTCTCCACCCCAATATTTTCAATTTCAAAGCCACATGGAGGTATATTATTTACCTTCCGGTGTTTTGCTATCAAAGTTCCATCGGGACCCCAAATAGTACAGGTATTGTACAATTTATCGCCCTCTATTTCAGGTATCGTACCACCAACTACATAAATGCTGTTTTCCTTAGCTGCCTTCGATAAAGCAACGCTCGTTTCACCGTTTCATCAGGAATACTCTCGGCGTATTTTGGAAACTATTCTGCATTGCAATATTTCAATTAATGAAAAATAACTGTCCTTTGTTCCAACCATAAATTAGGTTGAAATGTTTGTCAATTTTTTATTTTTTAAATTATTAAAATAACTAAATTTTATATTTAGATTTACTTAAATATATAATTACTTAGATAATAGTACATATAATAAATTGTTTCTACAGGTTCAAGATGAAAAATGAATATTTAGAAATGTTTAATTACAATCATGCTATTTGGGTCAGTACCAGTGACTTGTTACTTAACGACTTTGCTAGTACTTTTTGAAACATAAAGTTAGATTTTAACTAACTTTAATTTTTAACTATTATAGGTGGAATTATAAATACAAAATAATTGATAATACTAGTTTATAAGTACCTAATTATTAGTATCTTAAAAAATATATTTATACAAAAATCACGATAATCATAAAAATGGGGAAATTCTATATTCTCGAGTCAATTCACAATCTTTATGGAAGTATGAACGTTAAGGTAATTTGTCTACTTTTACTTTTTTCTATATAGTTGTTATACATATAATAAATTATTAGAAAAAGAAACAAATTATTACGTATTCCATATGGTGAATTAAAGCATTCAGGAAGAGCGATAATATCAGCATTATGCTCTTTCGCGCTTGAAATGTAGGAAACTGCCCGCTCTACATTTTTGCTTTTTACTTCATTTACTTGAAGTTGTACCAACGCCAAGCGAAATGCTAAAATGTTGGAAAAGTTAAATACACTCGGTTATATATTTCCCATACTTTTTATTTATAAATACTTTATACATAGTGAATACTTACTCGACATCGTTCGCACTACTTGTTTAACGATGTTCGTAAGTATCATAATGTTCTTTGAGGTTATGTATGGTATTACTCGATATCAACATTACGTAAGCAATACGCGGGGATTTTTAATAATTATTGATAAAGTTTAGGACATTAACTTTGATGTAATTGTAAACATTATTACATATTATAATTAAATGTAATTTTCAGTTAAGGGTAAGAAAAGAAATATACTTTTGTAAAAATACACTTTATTATAAAATCTGTATAAATAAAATTGTACAATTTATCTTGAAAGTAAAATGACCGAATACGTTCCTGGAAAATATTACTGCCTACTAAATGATCGAGATCTTGATCTTTCTCGTCGTCTCGTTTTTTACTTGATCTTTCAGACGAGCAATCGTACTTCTTACGTTTCTTTGACTTCTTCAATCTTTTTAATTTATAAGAATCATTACTATTAGAGTTACTTCTTTCTCTCCGTCTCTTCTTTTCAGAATCACTATCGCTGTCATCATTAGATTCGGAGCGTCTTTTTCGTCTTTCTGATTTTTTATCCCCCACTTTATCATACTTGTTCTTATTGTGCATCGTACTTCCGATTTTCTTTCTTTTATTACTACTTTTGTTCTTCACCGTCTTCGGGGTCAGGGGACATTGATCTTTTTCTATCCATCTTTTGCTTGAGTCCCTTGGATTCCTTGTCCTTATATTCCTCATACTTTTTTGTATCTGAAATTAACCCCATAAAATACTGAAATCTAAAACCTCTACATTTATCATATTTTATATAAAGATAGAAGGGACCTTTAAAAAATTGCATGCAACAACACACTTACAGGTACTCTTGAATTAGTTTTTCTACATGTCCGATTATGTCTTTATATGTATATGTCAATTTAAATTTATTTTCTTAAATGTCCCTTAATGAAAAACTAACACTTCATATTAACTTTGAACTTTTGAGTTCTTAGAATATTCTGATTTAGTCACTGGCTGTACCATAAATTCATTTACAGATATTATATTTCCACCAAGAGCTAGTTTTATTATGAGCCTTCCTGCATCATCATCGAATCCTTCTATTTGACCATAATTATTACTTTGTTCTCCAGCTATAATTTTCACAAATGTTCCTTTCTCGATTTTAACTTCTTCCTCTTCTTTTTTGAAATCTGTATTTTTCTTCTGCAATGCTACTTTGTCTGCTCCAAGACCCATACCTTTTGGTCGTAATTCTGGTATGACAGCTGCTACTAATCTGTAATAGTTAGAATAAACGATTGTGAAATAAAAAATGATGTTCTCTGTTTACTTTCCAATAAGTGATGTATTAAATACATATAATTAATTTAATCCAGAGTAAAATTCATACTTTTCATTTCAACCAATTCCCTTTCCTGGTTGCCATCCCATTCCCCTTAACATTGCTACACCAAAAGCATCAATAGGAATTTTTTCATAATCTTCTAACGTAGACTGAAAAATACAAAACGATATTTATAATATGCAAATGTAATACATCTGTGCATTGCACATCAATATGTTGATAACGTACCTGTTCTTTGCCTCTTAATGATTCATCTTCTACTAAAGGTAAAGTTAAATCATTTGTTTTAGTTTCATATTTATTCTTTGACTTAAGTTCCCCAATGATTTCTTTAGTCGCTTGCTCTTCTAAAGTAACAACTTTATTTTCACTATCTTCAACTGGCTCTTTCTTTATTGATATTATTGGCGATGTTTTTCCATTAGATAGCTTTGATTTTGCCTCGTTAACACTAGCGTCTCCTACCTTTTCCTTATCTGCCTTCGGAAGGAAAATGTCTGCATCTATTTTATTAAGAATTCTATCATGCCAGGTTTTTGAACCTAGTAATGGAATAATTAGAGGTTCATCTTTTTTTTCTTCCTCATTGAAATAAAAAAATTGTTTTCAAATATATATATTCCGCTATTGGTGATTTTTATAGGTTAGGTTGAGGTTATATGTTTCTTGATTATAAATTTTACTTTTTGAACTCACCCTATTACTTTAATACCTTTCTCATCAAGGCATTCAATGTAATCAACTTTCTTTTTTTCTTGTGGAATAGCATTTTTTAACACAGGTTTCTTAATAGATTTCGCAAAACCGAAGGAAATCTTCTTTCCTTCTTCTGCCATTTATTTGTTATTTTAACACTGACTTATAGATCAATACACATGTATATACTAGACATAAAGATTGATGTCACTTGAATCTACGTACATGAATCTGATATCTTATTATACTTTATTAATCTACTCAAAATTACTTGCACATTACTAAAATTTCATTCCGACAATGTATCAAGCGTCTGAATAAGTGACATTAAAGTAAACATATATCAAAGAGGAAATAAGAAGAACTGACGCCTATGGTTTTCTATGTTACAGAGCTAGTGCTGCATCATACGGCCAAATGCCGAAGGTGGCTTATGCTAGTATATACCTGCCTATACGTTTCAATGAGAAAATCGATATTATGTGTTCATGTGAAAATTCACATTTCCCTAGGAGCTGTATTTTGATAGATTTAAGCTTCTAATGGAGCATTTTAAACGTATAGAGTATACTATGAAGTAGATAGTAGTGCGGATCATTTTATATTCATAGAAAGTTTGAATGTATAGAAATGTACAAAATGCTCATGATATGCAAAAATATGCAAAATATTCAAAGTAAACCAATCATCAAAAAGTTTAGAAGGTGAAACAAATTTCTTTAATAACACCTAGATTAATTTTTATTTGTTAACAATCCCATATATAACCATAGCTTTCGCCCGGCGCATATACGCGCCCATACATGCGTTAATAAGATAAGAGGAAATAAAAGACAGATTATCGATAAAATACACTAACACATATGTAATACGTGGAGATATTACCACTCAGATTACACATATTATATATTATAAGGGAAGATGTATACCACGTATACATATATGTAGAACGAACATTTCAAACTTGTTTATAACGCGTGCGCACACATACATGCACGCACACGAACAATTTTTCGAACGATAATTATATTAATAATTTATAACCATTTATATTTTTATATTTTTATATTTTTATATTTTTATATTTTTATATGATAAGCATTTATATTTTTTAAAATATGTTCTTATGGCATACATATTTATTCCACGCTTCATATCTATCCACATCCGTAACTGTAGGTGACATTGTTTTTTAACAATTTTGCTATTATTTCATAATTCTTTAATTCATATTTCAAAGTCGTAACAGATGTTTCTTTTTTTTCAAGTTTTTCCCACATTGGACTTATTTCTAGCAGCCATGCTTGCTTACAAAGCAATTTTATATCCGCGCAAGAATATTTTTCAGTAGATTTTATTATGTGGTTTACAATATCCATATTCTCTAATAACTGGTTGCTAAGGTATTATTTGAACATATCGAGTCGAGTAACTTCATTTGGTAATGATACGTATATTTTCTTTTCGAGGCATCTGCGTAAAGCTGCATCAATGTCCCTAATAATATATTTACAATAAATATTATTGTTCTGTTATATTAATAATAACGAAGGAATATTCCGAACAACACAATAATTAAGATTAAGATAATGAATAATTATGATATTAAGATATTTTCTACTTAGAAAACATTGAAATAGCGTGATATACATAGCAAGGGCAATTAGTTGCAGCCAAAAGAACTACATTAGAATTTTCGTTAGATACTAATCCATCCAATCTAGAAAGAAGTTCTGATCTGAATCTCTTTGCAGGTTCAGACAATGTACAGTTTACTCCTTTATTTGTGCCTATCCAGTCAATCTCGTCGATAAAAATAATTGTAGGCGAATAATTATAGGCAAGTTCAAATAAAACCTGCTCAGTTTAACAAATGTATTTATTATTTATTAACTTTTTTTTTCTTTTTCTTTTTTTCCCTTTTTCTTTTTCTTTTTTTTGCTTTCTCTTTTTCTTTTTTTTCCCTTTTTCTTTTTCTTTTTTTTCCTTTTTCTTTTTCTTTTTTTTTACGTGGGGAAAATTCGCTCGGACACGAAGCCACTTCTTAAGTGGCGTAGTAGTGAACATCCAAATTAACTGTTTTTTTCTTTTTCTTTTTTTTCCTTTCTCTTTTTCTATTTTTTTCCATTTTCTTTTTCTCTTTTCCCTTTCTCTTTTTCTTTTTCTTTTTTTTTTTTTTACGTGGGGAAAACTCGCTGGGACACGAAGCCACTTCTTAAGTGGCGTGGTAGTGGACATCCAAATTAACAGTTTTTTTTCTTTTTCTTTTTCTTTTTTTCCTTTCTCTTTTTCTTTTTTTTTCTTTTTCTTTTTCTTGTTTTTTTTACGTGGGGGAAATCCGCTCGAACACGAAGCCACTTCTTAAGTGGCGTGGTAGTGAACATCCAAATTAACTTTTTTTTTCTTTTTCTTTTTCTTTTTCTTTTTCTTTTTTTCTTTCTCTTTTTCTTTTTTTTCCTTTTTCTTTTTCTCTTTTTCCTATCTCTTTTTCTTTTTTTTCCTTTTTCTTTTTCTTTTTTTTTTACGTGCAGGAAATCCGCTCGGACACGAAGCCACTTCATAAGTGGCGTGGCAGTGAACATCCAAATTAACTGGGGCACTAATTAGCTGAAGCTTCTAGTCAAACCTGGTATCAGTCTTTGTACGCAAAGGCATTCATTACAATCGTTTAAAGTTTGAAGAAACACCGTTACAAATTCGTGATATAAGAGTAAGCGATTCAAAACTCGGATTCATTTGTTGGAACGACGCCGTGGGCAAAAGTACATAATGGTAAATTTTCTTCCAAGACCAATTGATAGCGCTGACGTAATTAAAATGTGACGATATTGCCAGCGACGTTTCTCCAAATAGACGACTAACTTATTTACGAATTGCCGACACACAATTGCCGCTGGTAATACGGTTAGTAATCACTTTATTGAATTTTCTCTTGACGTGACATCGTCGAGTTCCTAGAGAGATTCTTCTCCCTTGCAAAACTATGTTTCTGCAACGCATGTATTTGTTGAATTACCGTTCGTGAACAAGTCCTTCTCTTTATTACATGTAATAGATTCTTCTTTTGAAGTTTTAAATTACATTGGTAATTTTCTATAATTTATTACTCGAATATGGTAATTTTTTCTTAAAAAGTTTGCTTTTTCTACAATTATTTTACTACAAAACCCATCAAAAACATGATGTATGTATATATACCCTCAAATATTATCGGTTTATTCTCAAGCTATAGTTCAATTTCGGAAATTGCCAATTAAAATCATAGAAAAAAAAAAAAAAACACAGAAAGTTCGTTAAAATATGCGATTTTCCAATCAAGATATAGAATTTATTCGAGTAATATAGATTACAGTAGCGATGGTGACGGCAACGATGAATGGACTGATTCTTCGTGCGAAAATAAATTGGAAGCGCAGAACGATGCATTGTTTCAGGGAATATCGATTTTCAAGCATGGTTTTAAAGTACGTGTGCGCGTGACTAGGTTTGTTAATTAATGCCGCTCCCAGGTTTTCAATATATAAATGTGACACCTACATATCTTTAAGCTTAAAACAATTGGACTAACAATTTCATTAAATTTAAATGAATATTTATCTTTTTAAACGCAACAATATTTTTAATGACAACTTCACGTGTAAATCAAGTGCATACATATTCGATCGATCTTGAAATCCTGATTCTCTGCGAAGAGAAAAATCGTTTGAGGTGGCCGTGTTGTGAGTTATACTTGTAGTAGTTAGTAGGCCTGTTCCGCTGTAATTGTCACTGGGGGCTGTAGATGTCGCTGCCGGGGTACTGCTGATTTTTCGGCTTGTCGAGTGCCGCCACACCTTGAATAAAGATTTGATCTACGTTTTATATGCAACGTTTTACATCCACCTCTTTTCAGATACACCTCTCTATTTAAAATCATAGATCGTCACACTCTATAGGTATTTCCTTGAAAAGGTTAAAGTCGTTCTGTATAAAAGCTAATTCAAAGGGGAAGGAAATTCTGCGAAAAATTCTTTCAGATTTCCCTATGTTTGAGCTCGAATCAAAGCAATCCTGTATAATAGGATAGGATGATAGGATGATTCTGTATTATTCCTTGTGTACTTTCTGTTCCTATTATTTACAATAGGATGATTATGCGTTTAACTTCTCATAGAATCTCTCTGATTCCGTATGATATCGTCAGTGTTTTTGAAATATGTTATTGATGTCGTAACGTCAACCGTTTCCAGTGCAAATTCAATTTCGAATCGCAATTTCCATGTTTGCGTGGCAAAAGCGTAAAATCGATAACGCACGCAAACATGTCTTCTTTGCTAATGGCGTACTATAAATATAAATATTTGAATAAATATTGCGAATTTCATATTGCTAAAAGATTTATACTATTTGTTCGTAAATAATCGTCGGATCTATATTTAAGTGGAAACTGCTGCATTAGATCTCTTTTCTTACTTAAAATTATTTGGATTGGTAACTTGGATGTAACATGTAATTTATTCTTCTTTTATAAATAGTGTACAGAAGATACCAATTCAGAGAAATGGAAGGAAAGTCTAAAAGCAAAGAAAATCTACAGGAAGATAAAACGTTCGAGCCTTGCCAGGCTATATATGATGCTAAGTAATTTCATTTTGACAATGGTCCAACATCTTAGATTTAATCAAAGCCGCTGGAATACGCCAAATATTTCATATCTGACTTAAACATGTACTGCGACGAGCGAAAAAAGTAAACACATAAATGTAAAAGACTAATTTTTCAAGTGATCGGTAAAGATTAGGTAACAGTAACTACAAGTTATTATTAACGAAATGTAATAGTTAATTTTCATTAGCATTAATAATGTACAAAACATTTTACAAAAATGGACATCTCAAACCATGTTTACAGTTTTGCACATTAATTATACTCGTCGAATCAAGGTTTCAACATAGGTATTTCGTCCACTAGTACTACTTCACGTTTATTATATCCAATAGAATTAACTACTATTTAGGTAAATTATTTTGTGGAATGGTCAAATAATGCTATTTTCTCATTATACCTTCGACATTCGCTTTCTACATAAAATCAACGGGCTGTGTTTACACTTTTGCTTGTCACGGCGTATCAAGGAAGATTGAAATGTAAAGTAATTCGCACAAAAAAGTAGATATTAGTATTGATGTTATTGTATTCCATATTTGACCTTAAAATATGAATAAAATCAGTCTAAGTATTAATGAAATTTCAAACATTTTTTCTAAAACAACGGAACTTTCCTTTCTAATGAGCACTATATGATGCAATAGAAAAACAATTTGACACTGAAAATTGTGGTCAAGATCAATTTTGCGCTACACTTATTTAACCAATTTTCATCAAATCGAAGGTGTAGAATGGCTTGAAAAAAATACCGCGATAAATACTTTTTTGACACTTTGTACAAAGGTGTATATCAATGTGTATATCGATACACATACTCTGTATGTGCATATCCGTGGTATATATATCCGTTTTTCGAAGCAAAATGTCATCTACCTGTTCAAAAGAGCAAAGCAAAAACACTACATAGAGGGTTTGTTACTGTTAACACTCTCTATTTCCGTGCGTAAAGTATCCAACCAGATATCCAGGAACAGCTTTCAGGGAACGAGATTGAATATTTGATCGAATATATTTAATATGGCAATGTTACGTATAACAATATACGTATGGAATTTTAAAAGTCACGAGGGTTGCAGCGGACTCAATTTTAATGTACATTAAACATTTTGCTCATTGATGACCTTACCTTAATTTTTTTCTCCTTCCTCACTTTCTTCTCCTATGCGAGTGACACAGCAAGATTGATAGTAACAAGCGATTTCATTAAAACACAATCTCCTTTTCCATTTGATAAACACGATACGAGACGAGGGAATGATTTAGGAACACGACTTTCGAGCGGTTTCAACAACTATTAAGTTTCATTTATAGCAACGAACACTGCCAAAGACGTAATCGATAAGATTCGCGTAGGTGCCGTAGATGACGTAGATGAAAAAACGTAGATCAAACGTAAATGACGAAATTATACATTAATTTATTTTAACGCGTTAAAATTACGCTAATGACAGTTGCTCCATTCAATTTGTTCACATATTTGAGCCTTATATGGAACAAAGTGAACGGAGCATCTGCAAGCGTGTTAACTGGACAACGACGAATTTTCACATCTACTCCACGAAGCTTCACATATATCAATGACCACTGCCGTAGTCATGGTCAAACATAGATGACGAAGTTATGTATTGATTCACTTTAACACGTTCAGATTACGCTAGTGACACTTGCGCAGTACTATTTGTTCATATATTTAAGCCCTATATGCAACAAAGTGAACGTAGCATCAGCAAGCGTGTTAATTGGACAACCACGAATTTTCACATATATTGCACGAAGATTCGTATATAACAATGATCACTGCCATAATCATGGTCAAACGTAGATGACGAGATTATGCATTAATTCACTTTAAAAATTACGCTAGTGACAGTTGCGCTGTTCTATTTGTTCATATATTTAAGCCCTATATGCAACAAAGTGAACGTAGCATCTGCAAGCGTGTTAGTTGGACAACGACGAATTTCGTTTCGCAAACACCGACACGTGATACATTTTGAAGTTACGTGGACGCGAGAGTAATTCGTTCCCTTAAATTGCTCAATTTCCATTTCTTTCGCCATGTATATTCGAGTATTGCATTTGAATTGCAGAGCAGTGGGAAGTAACGGCGCACGTCGTTGATATATCGACAGGAACATGAATTCTTTTTTCATAGGATGAATACTTTTTTCATCGAATTATTAAACCGAATCAAGTTTTCAAATCCAATCATTTAATTTCATCGTTTTACATCGAACGTTTCAATCTTTTTTCTTTTAACTACCTTACCTATATTTCATCTCGTTGAATATTCAATATTTTTAATGCTACTACCACTTATTGGTAATTTCAAATATGTAATTATCGTTCTGAAGTTAGAAATTCGAAATAACATTCGTCAGTATATGATTCTACGTTTTATATAGAGTAATAAAAATGATACAATGAGTTTCGGTAAATAACCAATAAAAATTTTTGTTCCTTTTTCTTTTTCTTTTCTTTTTTTTTTTGGTTTTATGTATCCAAGGTCGAGAATAAACTATGTGCACGTTTCTTGTATTCGTTTCTTGTATTTTTATGAGGAATTCAGTCTTTTTACGCCACAAGAGTCTCAACGTTTTCGTTTTCACGCCTACGTTACGCTCGTTAAACACGTTCCAACAAGACCATGAATAAGGGTAACAGCTTTAATGTTTTCACATGTGTTAATTTATTATTTTAGACCTTAAATATTTTATTTATAAAATCTTTATTTAAACAAGTTACCATTGTCGCTACAATAAATCAATGAATGAAATCAGTTTAAATTTAAAATATCATTTCATAATTTCTCGTCACTTGTATCTAAAAACAACAAAAAAACGGTGTACCCACATCGTGCGTAGACGGGAAATTAAAACAGTGGAGCTTAATTGAAACACTGATCATATTCCGCGATTGTAAAACAATAATAGAAAATCGTGTTTCTTTTGAAGGGTATGAAATTGTCAGGAGATTATGCCATAAATGAAATTGGAAACTGGCTGGTCAAAGGTATTAAACTCAATTAAACTGAACTGTGTTATATTGTACAAAGGCTAGAGAACTGCTACCAAATATCTGCTAGTTTAAAGGTGTCCCTTATAAATTATAATTATATTTCAAATTCAATCTCCTAGTAATAAGTAAATTAATATTTTACCTAAAATCTGTGATATAGATAACAAAAATAAATTCTTTACATTATTCGTTAGTTTACAATATAATTAGAATATTATCTTTATTTTCTGGTGTCTTTGTTATCCTTAAAAGATAAACTGCTTATTTACAAATTTAACACTGCATATGCTATTAATAAATCATTTTATATTTAATTTTGCAACCTTCAGTCATTGTTAAAACTTGTTGACAATACTGTCGGTTAATAGAAATTTCTAAAATTCCCTTGTTTCTACTCGATTAAAGGGTATATTGCAGAAACTATGTTAGCTACAGTGTTAGTTACAAATCACCTGTGTCACTCCATTAAACTTATACACAATAGTATTGATTCTTGTTTTAATTTAAAATAAAATATGTTATTGTAGGAATGAAGCAGAATGTTCAAATAATTGAAACAACTTTTTGTCCTATAATTAGTGCCTTTCATTTTAAAAATTAAAAAATTTTTAATCAACGATATTTGGAAGTTTCGATCTAAAATGATCAGGAATTGAAACAGAAATACTTTTATGCCAATAAATACGTATTCTTCACATATAAAACAAATATGAAAACAAAAATCGATGTATATGAATGAATTTTGAAATGGGGAGGAATTATATGATTATACCCATTCTCTGTTGCGTTTAATTGCTTCAATTGATGTTTCATGAGAATTTTCATCGAATTTTTTAGAGATTTTTTTTTTATTAGAATATTTACAATCAGTTCTCGTTGAGAATTTTCAGTAATTAATTTAATTTGGCGTGATACAATGACATGGACCATAATAGTTTTATATTGTTGGTTCTAGTAGAAACTAAGGATTTAAACTAGAGGGTATTTTCTTTTTAGTCTGCGGATCTGGTCCGTCGTGTCCAGTAGTTGGGTGACTAGTGGGTTGTGGTGGTTGTTGACTCTTGTGTTATATCTGCTTCTGGACTTGTGTATTTCATCTTTGACTGTAGGTATCTTGAGGTCACGGTGGATTGTTTCGTTGGTAACATACCAGGGTGCATTTGATAGGGATCTTAGCGTTTTCGATTGGAAGCGTTGGAGTATTTCAATGTTGGAGTTACTTGCTGTTCCCCATAGTTGGATTCCGTAGGTCCAGACAGGTTTTATTACGGCCTTGTAGAGGGTTATTTTGTTCTGTATGTTTAGTTTGGAGCGTCGGCCCGTGAGCCAATAGAATTTTCTTAGTTTTTCCTTTAGTTGCTTTGTTTCTTCCAAGTTAGCCTCCTGTCCAGGGTCATGCCCAGGTATCTTACGGAGTCCTTGCTTGGGATTATTGTGTTGTTAATGGTGACCTGGGGGAAGGTTTGTTTTCGGAGCGTGAAGGTTACATGAGAGGATTTTTTTTCGTTTATTTTGAAACCCCATTTTTGGAACCACTTTTCCATGGTGTCGATACTTCGCTGGAGAGTGGATGAGGCAATTGCCGGGTCTGCGTGGGTAGCTAATGGTGCTGTGTCGTCGGCAAATGTTGCTATTGTTACGTCGTTTGATATAGGTAAGTCGGCAGTGTAGATGGAGAACAGTAGGGGTCCGAGGACACTACCTTGGGGTATGCCGGATTCTATTGGGAATGTTGCGGAAGTGGCGCCTAGACATTTAACTATGAATTGTCTGTTGGTTAGGTAGGATTTTAAGATGGAGTAGTATGGATGGGGTAGGATCTTTTTGAGCTTGTAGAGTAGCCCTTGATGCCATACTTTGTCGAATGCCTGTTGGATGTCTAGGAATACCGCTGAGCAGTATTTTTTCTTTTCAAGGATTTGGCTGATCATGTGGGTTATGCGCTGGATTTGCTCTACTGTTGAGTGTTGTTTTCGGAAGCCGAATTGGTGATCTGGGAGTGTTTTCAATTCTTCTAGGAGTGGAAGGAGACGATTCGTGAGCATCCTCTGGAATAATTTAGACAGGGTAGGTAAAAGACTGATTGGGCGATAGGAGCTGGTTTCATATATTGGTTTACCGGGTTTAGGGATGAGGGTGATCAGTGAGATTTTCCACGCCTGAGGAAAGTGTTGAAGGCGGAGGATAGCGTTAAAGATTGATGCGATGAGTGCAATCCCTTTTATGGGAAGTTCCTTGATTGCTTTATTGCCTATTAGGTCGTAACCTGCTGCTTTCTTGGGGTTTAGGCGACTGATTGCTTGTATGATCTCTGAAGAAGTGAAGGGTTCAGTAGGAGGGGACATTTGGAAGGGAGTGTGCAGATATTCGGTAACGTCCGCTGCAGCTATGGAGGAATGGGGTTGGAATACTTCAGTCAAGTGTTTGGCAAATAGGTTGGCTTTTTCTATAGGGCTACGCGCCCATCCACCCTGCGGACGGCGGATTGGAGGTATTATTTGTGGGAGGCGCGTGAGTTTCCTGGAGGCTTTCCATAGTGAGTGGTTGGAGTCGGCTGTGGGGGACAAGCTGACGAGATATTTGTGAAAACGGTCATTATTGTAGTTTTTTATAGTTTTGGATAGTTTTCTAGTTGCGTTGTTTAGTTTGCGTTTGTCCTCCGGTGTTCTATGGGTCTGCCATATGCTTCTTAGTCTACGTTTTTCTGCTATTTTTTTTAATATGTACTGGGGGTATTCGTGGTTGCTGATGGGCGTTTTTGCCGGTGTGGAGAAGCGGATAGCGTTTGTTATGCTCGTGTTTAGGTATTCCGTGGCTGCTTCGATGTCTTCATTGGTTTTTAGTGAAGTTGAGGCTGAAGTTGTGTGTGTAAAGACTTCTCTAAAGAGCTGCCAGTTGGTGTGTTGGTTATGTATGGAGCCATTACGTGTATTCTCGATGATAGTTGAACTGACTGTTACTATCACGGGGGAATGATCAGAGGAGAGATCAACCGAGGAATTGATTTGGACGTGTCTTGACGAGATATTTTTAGTTATGAGGAAATCAAGGAGATCGGGTATTTTGTTTGTGTCGGTGGGCCAGTTTGTGGGTTCGTATGTGGTAAGGTAGTTGAGCTTGTTGGTTATTATGCTGTTGAGGAGGTTTTTGCCTCTTACTGTAACCAGTCTGCTGCCCCATTGGGTGTGTTTGGCGTTGTAGTCTCCTCCAGCTATGAATCTATTGCCCAGGGTGTCCAGGATGTCGTCAAAGTCTTCTTTGGCGATGGAGTGTCTGGGAGGGCAGTATACTGCTGAAGTGGTGATTGTACCATGACAGTCTTCAAGACCATGCTTGGAGGTAGTCTTTCTGGAATGGTGGAAGTTCGTAGTGCTTAATGTTTGATTTGATTATGATTCCGGTGCCGCCGTGGGCCTTTCCGCTAGTGTGTTGGGTATGGTAGAACTTGTATCCGTTTATGTTCAGGTAGTTTTTGTCGGTGAAGTGGGTTTCAGATATGAGCATTATGTCGATTTGCTGGTGTTTTAGGAAGAGTTCTAGTTCAAGTTTGCGTTGCGCTAGACCGTTGGCATTCCACAGAGCTATGCGTCTTGGTTTTATTTTGCGTCGGGGCGTATTAATTTATCCATAATGAGTGTTAGTAGCGATAGCAAATTGTTTATTTGCTCTGATTGTTTCTCTATTAGCTTTTCAAGCCTAGAGACGTTGTCTGTATCAGGTGAGTTGGGGGCACTATTTTGAGGAGGATCCCTATGGCTATTTGGTATATTTTGAGTGCCTTGTACCGCTTGGGCATAGGAGGTTGAGGGAGTGGTGAATTTGGTAGGGCTGGGTGTTTGATTGGTTGGGGGGATTGGGGTAAAGATGAATTTCGGTGCGCTGGGTGTTTGGTAGGTTACCTCTTTTGTTCTAAGTTTGGGGTACTTGTTTGAGTACAGTGTTTTGTAGGCTGAGCAGCCTTTGTAGTTGGCAGGATGGTCACCTTGACAGTGGATGCACTTCGCTGGGGTTTCCGGTGATTTACTGCACTGGTCGGTGGGGTGTGTACCTGCACATTTGACGCAGCGGAAGGTATGGTTGCAGTATTTCTGCGTGTGCCCGTATCTTTGGCACCTTTTGCATTGCACTATCTCCTTTTTGATTTGCGGTGGTTCGAATTTTACTATAGCGTTCATTAGGCGACTGATGTTGTAGATTCCTTATTGTTGGGTTTCTGTTTTAAACCGATAAAAAATAGGGATAACGGGTTTTTCGAGACTTTATGCCTTATGTTGCTGACATTGATGACTTCGTGGCCGAGTTTCGATAGTTCTATTTTTAGCTCGTCGATGTCTGCAGAGTGGTGGATGTTTCGTAGCACCACCCGGAAAGGTCTTTCTTCTTTGAGTTGATAGGTGTGGAAATTGGCGTTCAGGGCCCTAAGTATCTTGGTAAGCCTCCTGTAGGCTTCTGGGTTCGTCGGCAGGATTTTGACTCGATTGTTGGTTATCTTCAGGTTGTAGTCCTCCTTGGAGATATCTCTCTCTAAGGACTTGATCATAGTCTGGGTGTCAATGACATCATTAACAAATATTGGTGGGGGAGGGGGCCTTCTCCGTGCGTGGTGGTTTGTTGGCGGGCCTGCGATTTCCATGGCGTCGTTTGAGGATTCCAATATTGCGAACCTATTATGAGTGTTAATTTGTGTTGTTGGCTGTTCGTTCGAGTTTGGTTCAATTTTGCGTTTTTTCGCCTTATTGGCGTCGTTGGCACGGTGGGATCTGCTGCACTTCTGCCACGGGGGGGGGGGGGGTAGTAGCGCGGGGTAGTTGTGAGTTTGCACAGGCGAGCCTGGTCGTGTTTGCTGGGCCATCATTGAGCTAGCTATTTCAATATGAATAACTAGTCGTGAGGCTATGAGGCAAGGTTCGGGTTGGGGTTAGGCGCGTAGGCTTTTCTTCTGCCTGGCGGATAGGAAACACTTGGGAGGGTAAGAGCACGCTGTGTTCACTTTCGACGGTTGGGTGACACGTGTTACTTTCGAACTTCACTGGGCACTAGAGACACGTCTGCACGCTTCGACACTCAACAGCGAACTGTTCCAGAGCGAATGACAATCAATTATACGTCGCCTGTATATCACCGGCTCGTGTTCCTTC
Source organism: Bombus affinis (assembly GCF_024516045.1). Lineage (NCBI taxonomy): Eukaryota > Metazoa > Arthropoda > Insecta > Hymenoptera > Apidae > Bombus > Bombus affinis. The sequence continues at coordinate 214,956 of NW_026108853.1, read as the reverse complement.
AGCAAGTTATGTCGCATGGGGACATACACAGTTGACAAATCCCTGGGGGAAAATCCTTTATGATTTGGAAACTCAGGAAAATATGGTGGTCACCGATATCGGTAATTTCCAGCTTAACATTAAAAGCGAGAAATCCATGATGTAATTAACTTTTAGTCTCGTTGGTTCATCGATTTTGCCAGCTCCCTCTGTATTTGCTGAATTTATTAGCAAGCATTACTTATTACTTCGTATGTTTTTACATTTTCTCAAAGACGTACGGATTTGTACGACACTGTCTATAAAAAGGAGTAACTCTACACTGAAACAGAATATGTTTTATTATAATATTTCTACTACAATACCGTTTTTTTATGAATTATTACTAATTACTTATCATTTGTACTAAATGAATAACTCAATTAAGAAAACCAAAATGTTATAAATAATAATCTGTATATCTTGTGTATCAATATGTAATTGGATATTGTAATAATATTGGAATGTCTTTGATCAGGGATATGATAAAGAACACGCGAAGACTACATTCTTTTGAACATCTTTAATATCCATCATTTATAACATTAAACATCTTTTTAAATATTTAGATAGATTAATACGTAACTCTTTATATATATAAACATTAATTTGAAGTTACAAGCTTAGAGAAATTGGTCGATTAATATTTATAGATCGGCTGTCTCGATGAAAGGCTTAAAGAAAGCAAAAACATAACAATGTCGCAAATATAATTTATAGTTTAACTTCTTTCTTGTATCTGTCTGCCTTTCACGATGTTTTACCAATTACAATAAGTAATTTCGACTTCTTTGCGCTCCGTTTTAACGCATTCGAGACCGAAAGAAATTCATATCAATCAGTAGGCATAATATAGAATTATATATATATATATGTCGGAGATGAAAGAACACCGGAACCTTCCCTTCGGAACTTTGGGAATACCCCCAGTACTGTAATTTAGATTTCACCATAGCCGAATTAAGAAACTGTTGTCATTCGATCCGACTGTACTTATTTGAGATTTATGATAGTGAGCTCGGGCTCGAGGCGACAACCAGTCGCCGAACGTAATCGCGGTCAAGGGATGAACGTTTTGTCTAACAAAGGCATGAAGTAACTCTATAGCTCTCCTTAAAAGAAATACTTGGGACGGGGCACGATGGTAAGCATTTCAACGATTTCTGTCCCGTGCCTCGCCACACGCAGACTCTATTCTTTGAGTAAGATGATTACCAGATGTCGACGCGTCTCCACAGTACATGTTCAGCTAGCCCGAGGATATCTATAAATAAATATAAATTCGCTATAAATCTTAAGATTTGTTTAACTAAAGTCCTTCAAACCGACAAACAGTCCTCGTTCCAACTACGAGAAAATAGGAGAAATCTATTTTTCTCACGAACGACGCTTCCTCTTCTCGAACTCTCTCTTAAGGGCGGCTAGCACCCTTCCCTAACCACCAACATGGAAATTGACCAATTAACAGTAACGCCAATTTCCCTCACTTTCCGAACGAAGGCTTTTTTCCACGAATCCGATGATTTCGTGCCCTTAGGCACACCCATCATAGTTTTCCTCGACAGCGTTACCGTGAACAGTTTGCTGGTGAGTGCCGAGGCGTGCAAACGTGTGTCCAGTGTCCTGCGAAGTCCACAAAACAGCACGTGACCATCCAGTTGCTGCTGAGTGCCGAGACGTGTGTCCAGTGCCCTGTGAAGTTCACAAAACTCCACGTGACGCCCATCTGTCGAAAGCAAATCCAACAAACCTAGCTAAGGGTTAACAGCCTCTCGTCTAGTTCTTCCACACTGAATTAACTAGCTCGATGATGGCTCTATCATTCCAAACAGGCTCTCCGGAGCTAAATTATAACTCCGCCGTTTTTCCTCCCCCGTGGCAAGGGGGCAACACATCTATCCTGGTAAACGACCATCACTCGAAAAAACGCAAGCTGGAACCAACCAAGACAAATGTGAATAAGAGTCAAACTAAACCACCAGCCAGCCAGGTGACCACCTTCAATAGATTCTCAATACTGGAGTCTACGGAAGACTCCATGAATACAACCGAAAAGGTAAATAATCTCCATACTCAAAAAATTCCCCCTCCTCCACCAATATTCATTGACGACGTAATCGACATACAGTCAATGATAAGGACCATTGAAAAAGACATCAGAAAAGAGGACTACAAGTTAAAAATTAACAACAACCACGTGAAAATTCTGCCGACCCACCCAGACGCCTGTAGAAAGTTAACTAAGTTGCTAAAAACGTTAAACGCTAAATTCCATACATATCAGCTCAAACAAGAAAGACCTTTTCGTGTGGTGCTACGCAACATCCACCACTCAGTCGACCTAGATGAACTAAAGTACGAACTTCAAAATCTTGGCCATGAGGTAACAAACATAAGCAACATTAAACATAGAATCTCAAAAAACCCACTATTACTATTCTTCATAGATTTAAAACAAAAAGGGAACAACAAAGAAATCTACAACGTCAACCGGCTGATAAACTCCATAGTTAAGTTCGAACCACCTCTTGTAGAGAAAGAAATAGTACAATGTAAAAGGTGCCAAAGGTACGACCACACGCAGAAATACTGCAACCATAACTTCCGGTGCGTAAAATGTGCAGGTAATCACCCCACTAACCAATACACTAAATCCCCCGAAACCCCCGCTAAGTGCATCCACTGTCAAGGAGAGCATCCTACGAACTACAAAGGATGCTCAGCATATAAAACACTACATAATATTAAGTATCCAAAACTGAGACCCAAGGACATAACCATACAAGAACCTAGACCCCAAAAACTCACCTCACCATCAGTATCCTACGCGCAGGCAACACAAGGAAACGTAAACAACTCGAAAACCCACAGTGTACACACAGAAAATAGAATTCCCACCCCACAAAACACAGACAACTTCACCAGACTCGAAAAACTTATCGAGAAGCAAACAGAGCAAATTAACAACTTGCTGTCACTACTCACACTCTTCATGGACAAATTCATACGCACAGAAGCAAAATAAAACCAATGCGAATAGCTTTGCGGAACGCCAACGGTCTAGCTCAGCACAAATTTGAACTAGAACTATTCTTAAAACAACAGCAAATCGATGTGATGCTCATATCCGAAACCCATTTCACCGATAAAAACTACCTGAACATAAACGGATACAAGTTCTACCATACCCAACACCCCAGCGGAAAGGCCCACGGCGGCACCGGAATCATAATCAAATCAAACATTAAGCACTACGAACTTCCACCATTCCAGAAAGACTACCTCCAAGCAACAAACGTAGCAATAGAAGACTGTCATGGTACAATCACCACTTCAGCTGTATACTGCCCTCCCAGACACTCCATCGCCAAAGAAGACTTTGACGACATCCTGGACACCCTGGGCAATAGATTCATAGCTGGAGGAGACTACAACGCCAAACACACCCAATGGGGCAGCAGACTGGTTACAGTAAGAGGCAAAAACCTCCTCAACAGCATAATAACCAACAAGCTCAACTACCTTACCACATACGAACCCACACACTGGCCCACCGACACAAACAAAATACCCGATCTCCTTGATTTCCTCATAACTAAAAATATCTCGTCAAGACACGTCCAAATCAATTCCTCGGTTGATCTCTCCTCTGATCATTCCCCCGTGATAGTAACAGTCAGTTCAACTATCATCGAGAATACACGTAATGGCTCCATACATAACCAACACACCAACTGGCAGCTCTTTAGAGAAGTCTTTACACACACAACTTCAGCCTCAACTTCACTAAAAACCAATGAAGACATCGAAGCAGCCACGGAATACCTAAACACGAGCATAACAAACGCTATCCGCTTCTCCACACCGGCAAAAACGTCCATCAGCAATCACGAATACCCCCAGTACATATTAAAAAAAATAGCAGAAAAACGTAGACTAAGAAGCATATGGCAGACCCATAGAACACCGGAGGACAAACGCAAACTAAACAACGCAACTAGAAAACTATCCTAAACTATAAAAAACTACAATAATGACCGTTTTCACAAATATCTCGCCAGCTTGTCCCCCACAGCCGACTCCAACTACTCACTATGGAAGGCCTCCAGGAAACTCACGCGCCTCCCACAAATAATACCTCCAATCCGCCGTCCGCAGGGTGGATGGGCGCGTAGCCCTATAGAAAAAGCCAACCTATTTGCCAAACACTTGACTGAAGTATTCCAACTCCATTCCTCCATAGCTGCAGCGGACGTTACCGAATATCTGCACACTCCCTTCCAAATGTCCCCTCCTATTGAACCCTTCACTTCTTCAGAGATCATAGAAGCAATCAGTCGCCTAAACCCCAAGAAAGCAGCAGGTCACGACCTAATAGGAAATAAAGCAATCAAGGAACTTCCGATAAAAGGGATTGCACTCATCGCATCAATCTTTAACGCTATCCTCCGCCTTCAACACTTTCCCTAGGCTTGGAAAATCTCACTGATCACCCTCATCCCTAAACCCGGTAAACCAATATATGAAACCAGCTCCTATCGCCCAATCAGTCTTTTACCTACCCTGTCTAAACTATTCGAGAGGATGCTCACGAATCGTCTCCTTCCACTCCTAGAAGAATTGAAAACACTCCCAGACCACCAATTCGGCTTCCGAAAACAACACTCAACAGTAGAGCAAATCCACCGCATAACCCACATGATCAGCCAAACCCTTGAAAAGAAAAAATACTGCTCAGCGGTATTCCTAGACATCCAACAGGCATTCGACAAAGTATGGCATAAAGGGCTACTCTACAAGCTCAAAAAGATCCTACCTCATCCATACTACTCCATCTTAAAATCCTACCTAACCAACAGACAATTCATAGTTAAATGTCTAGGCGCCACTTCCGCAACATTCCCAATAGAATCCGGCATACCCCAAGGTAGTGTCCTCGGACCCCTACTGTTTTCCATCTACACTGCCGACTTACCTATAGCAAACGAGGTAACAATAGCAACATTTGCCGACGACATAGCACTATTAGCTACCCACGCAGACCCGGCAATTGCCTCATCCACTCTCCAGCGAAGTATCGACACCATGGAAAAGTGGTTCCAAAAATGGGGTTTCAAAATAAACGAAAAAAAATCCTCTCATGTAACCTTCACGCTCCGAAAACAAACCTGCCCCCAGGTCACCATTAACAACACAATAATCCCAAGCAAGGACTCCGTAAGATACATGGGCATGACCCTGGACAGGAGGCTAACTTGGAAAAAACATATCTCAGAAAAAACAAAGCAACTAAAGGAAAAATTAAGAAAATTCTATTGGTTCACGGGCCGACGCTCCAAACTAAACATACAGAACAAAATAATCCTCTACAAGGCCGTAATAAAACCTGTCTGGACCTATGGAATCCAACTATGGGGAACAGCAAGTAATTCCAACATTGAAATACTCCAACGCTTCCAATCGAAAACGCTAAGATCCCTATCAAATGCACCCTGGTATGTTACCAACGAAACAATCCACCGTGACATCAAGATACCTACAGTCAAAGATGAAATACACAAGTCCAGAAGCAGATATAACACAAGAGCCAACAACCACCACAACCCACTAGTCACCCAACTACTGGACACGACGGACCGATCTACATTTATCATATTTTATATAAAATTAGAAGGGACTTTTAAAAAATTGCATGCAACAACACACTTACAGGTACTCTTAAATTAGTTTTTCTACATGTCCGATTATGTCTTTATATGTATATGTCAATTCAAATTTATTTTCTTAAATGTCCCTTAATGAAAAACTAACACTTCATATTAACTTTGAACTTTTGAGTTCTTAGAATATTCTGATTTAGTCACTGGCTGTACCATAAATTCATTTACAGATATTATATTTCCACCAAGAGCTAGTTTTATTATGAGCCTTCCTGCATCATCATCGAATCCTTCTATTTGACCATAATTATTACTTTGTTCTCCAGCTATAATTTTCACAAATGTTCCTTTCTCGATTTTAACTTCTTCCTCTTCTTTTTTGAAATCTGTATTTTTCTTCTGCAATGCTACTTTGTCTGCTCCAAGACCCATACCTTTTGTCGTAATTCTGGTATGACAGCTGCTACTAATCTGTGATAGTTAGAATAAACGATTGTGAAATAAAAAATGATGTTCTCTGTTTACTTTCCAATAAGTGATGTATTAAATACATATAATTAATTTAATCCAGAGTAAAATTCATACTTTTCATTTCAACCAATTCCCCTTCCTGGTTGCCATCCCATTCCCCTTAACATTGCTACACCAAAAGCATCAATAGGAATTTTTTCATAATCTTCTAACGTAGACTGAAAAATACAAAACGATATTTATAATATGCAAATGTAATACATCTGTGCATTGCACATCAATATGTTGATAACGTACCTGTTCTTTGCCTCTTAATGATTCATCTTCTACTAAAGGTAAAGTTAAATCATTTGTTTTAGTTTCATATTTATTCTTTGACTTAAGTTCCCCAATGATTTCTTTAGTCGCTTGCTCTTCTAAAGTAACAACTTTATTTTCACTATCTTCAACTGGCTCTTTCTTTATTGATATTATTGGCGATGTTTTTCCATTAGATAGCTTTGATTTTGCCTCGTTAACACTAGCGTCTCCTACCTTTTCCTTATCTGCCTTCGGAAGGAAAATGTCTGCATCTATTTTATTAAGAATTCTATCATGCCAGGTTTTTGAACCTAGTAATGGAATAATTAGAGATTCATCTTTTTTTTCTTCCTCATTGAAATAAAAAAATTGTTTTCAAATATATATATTCCGCTATTGGTGATTTTTATAGGTTAGGTTGAGGTTATATGTTTCTTGATTATAAATTTTACTTTTTGAACTCACCCTATTACTTTAATACCTTTCTCATCAAGGCATTCAATGTAATAAACTTTCTTTTTTTCTTGTGGAATAGCATTTTTTAACACAGGTTTCTTAATAGATTTCGCAAAACCGAAGGAAATCTTCTTTCCTTCTTCTGCCATTTATTTGTTATTTTAACACTGACTTATAGATCAATACACATGTATATACTAGACATAAAGATTGATGTCACTTGAATCTACGTACATGAATCTGATATCTTATTATACTTTATTAATCTACTCAAAATTACTTGCACATTACTAAAATTTCATTCCGACAATGTATCAAGCGTCTGAATAAGTGACATTAAAGTAAACATATATCAAAGAGGAAATAAGAAGAACTGACGCCTATGGTTTTCTATGTTACAGAGCTAGTGCTGCATCATACGGCCAAATGCCGAAGGTGGCTTATGCTAGTATATACCTGCCTATACGTTTCAATGAGAAAATCGATATTATGTGTTCATGTGAAAATTCACATTTCCCTAGGAGCTGTATTTTGATAGATTTAAGCTTCTAATGGAGCATTTTAAACGTATAGAGTATACTATGAAGTAGATAGTAGTGCGGATCATTTTATATTCATAGAAAGTTTGAATGTATAGAAATGTACAAAATGCTCATGATATGCAAAAATATGCAAAATATTCAAAGTAAACCAATCATCAAAAAGTTTAGAAGGTGAAACAAATTTCTTTAATAACACCTAGATTAATTTTTATTTGTTAACAATCCCATATATAACCATAGCTTTCGCCCGGCGCATATACGCGCCCATACATGCGTTAATAAGATAAGAGGAAATAAAAGACAGATTATCGATAAAATACACTAACACATATGTAATACGTGGAGATATTACCACTCAGATTACACATATTATATATTATAAGGGAAGATGTATACCACGTATACATATATGTAGAACGAACATTTCAAACTTGTTTATAACGCGTGCGCACACATAAATGCACGCACACGAACAATTTTTCGAACGATAATTATATTAATAATTTATAACCATTTATATTTTTATATTTTTATATTTTTATATTTTTATATTTTTATATGATAAGCATTTATATTTTTTAAAATATGTTCTTATGGCATACATATTTATTCCACGCTTCATATCTATCCACATCCGTAACTGTAGGTGACATTGTTTTTTAACAATTTTGCTATTATTTCATAATTCTTTAATTCATATTTCAAAGTCGTAACAGATGTTTCTTTTTTCTTTTTTTTTTTTTCAAGTTTTTCCCATATTGGACTTATTTCGAGCAGCCATGCTTGCTTACAAAGCAATTTTATATCCACGCAAGAATATTTTTCAGTAGATTTTATTATGTGGTTTACAACATCCATATTCTCTAATAACTGGTTGCTAAGGTATAATTTGAACATACCAAGTCGAGTAACTTCATTTGGTAATGATACGTATATTTTCTTTTCAAGGCATCTGCGTAAAGCTGCATCAATGTCCCTAATAATATATTTACAATAAATATTATTGTTCTGTTATATTAATAATAACAAAGGAATATTCCGCACAACACAATAATTAAGATTAAGATAATGAATAATTATGATATTAAGATATTTTCTACTTAGAAAACATTGAAATAGCGTGATATACATAGCAAGGGCAATTAGTTGCAGCCAAAAGAACTACATTAGAATTTTCGTTAGATACTAATCCATCCAATCTAGAAAGAAGTTCTGATCTGAATCTCTTTGCAGGTTCAGACAATGTACAGTTTACTCCTTTATTTGTGCCTATCCAGTCAATCTCGTCGATAAAAATAATTGTAGGCGAAAAATTATAGGCAAGTTCAAATAAAACCTGTTCAGTTTAACAAATGTATTAATGTAACTATTCTATTTATATATGATTATTATTATATATGATATATTCCAGAATCTCTTCTTCATAGACAAAGGAAATCAACTTACACGGATATACTTCTCGGAATCACCTCTCCATTTGCTCACCAATGAGCTGGCCGTTATGTTAAAAAAGGTGCATTGACATTCCAGGGAGAAAATGGGCCTTTAAAAAAGATAAGGTACTTGAGGAGATACACAATGGCCTCCTTAATAGCAGATTTACATTCCTCTAGGCCTACGATGTTGTCCCAATATACATTTAATTTTGTCAGTATGATTTCCTACGACAATACAAAGATGAAATGGCGCATAATCTCCGTATTAATTTCCGTAAGTGTTATGTAATTCGTTATTTAAAGCTTTACTGAAATCAGTATTTACAATACGTATATTAATCGAAAATAACTTACGCATGAAATGTCTTCAATAATCTTCCATAATTCCAGATTGTCTATATAAAGCTTCTGAGCCTATTTTGATATCTTTGATTGCGTGGATTGTTCCATTAAGATGTTAAATAGCTCTCCTCTTCTGATGAAGATTCATCGCTTTCATTGGCGAAAATTGATGTCACTGTCATTGCGAGATTAATATCATCCGTAGCATCACCCCTCATCTTCTGTTGTGCATTCCTCCCTTTCACAGACCCAGATACAGACTCACTTCTCGTTTGTTTGCTAACAGATTTGACACGTTTTACTACTTCTTCAAAGATTGAATGATATTGTAATCGATACGTTGAATACGTTGAGAACGTTGAATAGTGTTAAATAATTTAAATTCTTACACTTTGTTCGCATTTGTCATTTCCCTCGTCTTTATTTCCTTTTCAGTTATTTTCTTGCACAATATAGGATATTTTTGGAATTTCATCTTGTAATAATTTTCATATTCTGTAAGAATAATTTCCAAATCGACGTTGTCGCAGACTCGATATTTCCGAGGTAGACGAGCTTCCCGGATTAATACATCGCTAATGTCTACATATCTAAAAAATATAATTTTTAATTCATTGAACAAATTTTATGCTATGAGTACACACTATACGATAATCATCAATTAACTGTTTTATTTCTAGGTAAGACAGACAAAAAGAATGTACTGTCTATTTATTATTATATAAATCCTCGGCGATAATTTTTTGCCTTCTGCCTTTTAATTTCTAATTTTTAAAGTTTGAATTTAAATATATTTTCATTTATAACTAGTTAATCTACGTTATCGATTGAGTTACTCTATAACTACTGAGTTACCGATGTCGATTTTCAAATTTTGGTTCCTTCCCCTCTTTCCGCACTAATTTCTATTTCGATTGGTCGCCGATATTATTCGAAAAAATTGCAACTAAGAAGATATCTAAATATATACACATAATATAAATATATAAACATAATTTTGTTATCTACTATCTTGATACGTGCAAAGATAAATCTTAATGATATATAATACAGCGTAAATGGTTATAAATAATTAATTATTGACAATAATTATAAGAATTATCGAAAGAAAAAATCATAGATACTATGTGCGAGTGTAAAATATCACAAAAAATGAACAACAATTGTGAAAAACGCAATATGGCAAATCAATGACAAAACACACTCATGACTGTCATGGAAGTTCCAAAGTCTTTTCGCAAATTATGAGATATCTTATTTGTGGTACCTTGCAGCGATAAATCACCGTTCATTGTAATAGTTTTAAATGTGATAATGATATCCTTGTATTGACTATCGTTTTTCGATAGTTACGAGAATTTTCGTTTATTACTTTGAGACAATCCGTCACTTCCTTTCTCTTATAAAGTTTCCCTTCAACTCCGTTGAAAACTGAGCATCAAACAGGAGACGAACGATTTGTTGTCATGGCAATGTTAGTTCACACGTAAGCAGGGTGCGAATATAATGATGGAATAGTCGAATCCTGTCTACTGTATAGTAAGATGGATGCGACATGGAAATAGAAAGAGAAGGCTGTATATAAGCATTTTCTGTCCTTGTTTAATCAGGCATGCACACTAGTGGACACTGACGGCGCTCGTTTACCGTTGTTACACATTTCCGGTACAAGTACGCGGGCATTAGAGAAGGACGGAACGGTCTCTCTCTTTACCCCTATATCGCGTTTTTAGTTCGCTCACGCGCTCTGTACTTATATCTATTACATTTCCACCATAAGCAGCGGCCGTGCAGTGACTTACAAAAGTTTCGAACTCGCGGACGTTTAATCACGTTCCCTACTCCGAAGGGGTAAGTACAAAGTTGCTCGTCTCAGTACTCTTGTTAGAAGTTTTATCATCTTTTTCATTTCGTGGCTACAAGTTTCCCAGGAAATTCTTATCGTTTTACAAGGGCTGTGGGACACAGTGACGTCAGCTATCGATCATATACGCGAATTTGTTGTAAATTAATTAGGAGAATATCTGGAGTTGTTTATCGTTGCCAGCTGTAAAATATTAGAATTTTTCATTCATAATTGTCATATTTTCGACTCTTCCGTTGCCAAGACCATCTTGAAAGATTTTTGGTATGTTCCATCACCCTTGTTAAAAGTGTGCCCATTGGTTAGCTATATTGATTTTAAAAACCAATACGTATATCAAGTTTATTATTTAACAGAAACAAAGAAATTCGTTTTATTAACGAATTTTCGATGTTTCTTCTCAATTTCCTTTAGCATCGAACGAAGAACATTATTTGATCAAACGTTTCATCGTTCAGATTATATTTCGTTTAAAAAGATTGAAATTGATATTGAGATAAAATCAAAAAGTATCCGTTGTTCTCGAACATTCTAGTATTCCTTCGCCGCCCGGGAGAAAGACAGGTATGAAGAAAGAGGATATTTTTTTTTATTAACTTTTTAATATTGATATTTCGACAAATATTGACGTGTGCAGTGAGAAAATCGAGTGAAATTTTCAATAATATCGTTTTAATAATTTGTGAAACGAATTAGTTTGGTTTTTTCCATTTTTATTAGTTTCCGTCAGTGCTGATTGACGCGCCACTCCAGTTTCCATTTCCGTTTCTCGAAATTTCCTACGTCCTTGGTCTTTGGGACTCTTTGCCCAGGTAACTGCATTGCTTCTGGGTACGTCTCACCGTTCGGGTCTCTCGAGCTTTCGGTGTCAGTTGTTACCGTTGAAGGAAGAGAAGCTAGTGACGGATATTATCGGATAAATCGTTTATTCTGGAAAAGTTCGAGTAAGTTCGTTCTGTTTGAATAAATCAAGACATAGATCAATTTTTATCGTATCATCGTGATTCGCCATGTCGTACGTTTGGTTTCGGGATACCATATGTTTTTAATTTGGTACTTTTAATTTGACATTTTACGCCTATAATCGTGACAGGAAGATACTTTCAGTGAATTATAAATATTTTAAATTATAAATTATAAATATTTGTTATAAATTACAATCATACTACGGGGAAAAGTGAAACATATGTTTTCTTGTGGAACGATTCATGTGATAGTAAATTATTCGAAGCATAATAATGCAATTATTTCTGTGTTATTGCTTTATCGAAGCATAATAAAGCATTAAACATCTATACGGTAACATTTACGGACGAATATTGGGGTAATATTATCGCGTCGCTTTAATCTGGCATTTAATGCTTTGATTGCGGTCTTTGAAATGGCATCACAGATGCTGGTATAATATCACACGAAAAAGGAAGGACCACCAAGTGCACCAGTGCGTTGCAGCCATCGGGGGTGGCTTTGACGCCGGTGCCGAGGAGAGGCGCAGAACGTGTTCGATCGACCCGCGAACGCAGCCCGTGCTCGTACTGCGACAGAGTTCGTTTCAGTTAGTCTCAGTCGCTGTTTGCCCGTCGACAGCGTATAGTCGCGCCGGCCAACGATTATTTTTTTCTTTTTTTGTTTCTCGATAATTCTCTCGCAACGTTCTATACGTACACGTTCTATACGTACACCATCAGTTTATCGCGTGATCATTGTTCCCGCTTCCCCTACCTTTTGTCACGTCCTTCAAAGAAGATTTCCCTTCAGTTTTTTGTTGTTTGGGGAAAATTCATCGCTCGGACACATGGATTTATCGACACGACGGTTTATCGAGGCATCAGCGTGATGTACTTTTCAAGTTTCATATTTTCTCTATGATACTTTCTAAGGAGAATTTAGAATTCGAAAGATATCAATTTCCAGGAAATATAGGTCTTTATGAGACCATCGATAGGTTTGAATTTAATTAACTCTCTTATAATTGGTATTTCAATTTTTTAATTCCTTAAATTTAGCTTTCTTTAGACGATATAACGCGGGCATTTTATGATATATCCAATATATTCGTATATATTTTACTTTATACATTCGATAAATTTCCTTGGTTGGCCGGCCTGCAACCCACATACGGCACTTAATAAAAATTTGTTTCGTTAGAGGTCGGTGTTTGTTCATCTTCGTCATAAAAATGTCATGACGTCATATCATATCACAAGGGTTCTTCTGAAAGCTAGATATTCGATAACAAGATTAATGGTCTTCGGTAGCTTGCAATGTCAAGCTTTGAACTGGCGGGATCGCCTTGCTGTCAAATCGCCATTCAGCAGCGACCATATTCTTTAACTACGTTCAAGACGTATATCACGCTACAGGAACCATCAAAGGAGGATAATTGCAAGTTAGTTGCCCCTTAGAAACGAGACAGTTGGTTGTTACTTGTTATCCGTAGTTGGTAGTTGTTCTCCTTAGTCGCCACATATTATAAAGACGACATTCATAGTCACCAGTTGCCTTCGCTAATAGTTTCTTGTTGTCTGTAGTTAGTTCTCGTCATCGCTATGTATTCCATCAACCACGTAAAATTTAACATATAGGATTTTATTCTTTTTTATTCTTTCTGTAGGAAGATTCTTTAAGTAATATGAATTTAAGTAACTATTTTATGATACAATAAAGTGGAAAAACGATTATTTTACGTAACGTAATGTTTTAAAGAACATTGAATTTAAAGGATTCAGATAGATATCTTAAACGTAATTAAACCCTCCATATCGTAACAAATTAAAAGAAATTGCGCAAGAAAGTACAAATACATTTAATGCATAAAACATATATTTAAAATCCAAATGTAGGCGTTGACGCGTGCGTGCTACATGTTCGAAACGTTCGTTACATCCGCGATAAAATTTGTAACGACGAAGAAGCTTAACATATGGTGTGCTTCAAGACGATAGTAAAAAGTGTTGGCGGATTTTTCGAAATTTCTTCCATTCTTAATAAAAATATATTGTATAAATATAGTAAGATTTTTCAAATTTAAATAGTTATAATGATTTGAAACTTTACAATCGTACGGTTCTGTTTTATCCTTTGAATATACCTGTCATTTTCATATCTCCTTTTAACTAAACTAAATATTTGGAAATCCTATAATTTGTACACTTCTATTTGTGAATAAGATCGATGAAATTAACGCGTAACTATGCTTTCAATAATGGCTTCGATGTATTGCTCACCATTATGGCGGATTAACGTCTCTAAGTGATCGACCTTAATCACTAAATGGCAGCCGCGATTCAGTGGTAGAGCCTTACACATGACGGACATTGCAAGCGCTTGTAAGACGTCTATCGTGAAACGTTTCCAATAGCATCGATTACGACGACGGTGAAATCCGAATAGAAATATATATCGCGTATCGCTTCAGTCTGACATGTCTTAAAATAGAATCACAATTTTTCGTTCTTAAATAAAAAAAAAAAAAAAAATAAGAAAAAAGAAAAAAAAGTCTATAAAAATTATATGCAAATAAAATAGATAAATGGATAAATGGTTGTACAAATTTATAAAACAGATATTACAAATATACGTAAATAAATTATATATTTATAAGTTGTTTGTTTAAATATCTGTTTGTTTAAATAAATAAAAGGGATATTTACGACTTACAATGAACGTAGTCCTGTTTTTAGTTTTAAACAAAGCAAAAACGGATAACAACTTTTTAAAATGTAAAACTCAACGCAACAGTGGTTTGTTTTAATTAATCAATAACGTTCAAAGTTAATTAATTTAGAGTGGTTTGTACATTTTGTATGCTCGCCGTATTTTAACGTTTGATGTGTAACGTTTGATGTAGTACTTGATGCCCGAAAAATCGAAAAATAATTAAATTTGATCGTTTCGTCGAATTTACAAGTGTGTATATTCGTGTGAAATCCTATGTGCTTGTGTATGCTGATGTGAAAGGCGGTAATATATTTTTCTTTTTTCGATTATTGTTGTCAACTTTTGTGTGGAATAAATCAATTCCGTGAATAGAAGTGCAATCAATACAGCTTACTATGAAATGATAGCACAACAACAGTACATATCGCCATTGACGTCAGCTTCACAAAATTTCTCGAGTATCGAGGTCGTCCATTTGGGTTAAGAATTTATTTCCAAAATGCCACAAGCACGAATATCTTATGGAAATCCACTGTATTTCCACTGTAATTTTTAATAATCAGATTCCATATTGTATGCTACGATTCGAGGAAAATCCGCAGCTAATTATTATCTTTGCTGCCTTTAAATACCATAAATAGTCGTCCGTAAATTTTAAAAGATTTTCTGTGCCATACTTATATTGTGTATTTTAGTCTTAAGGTGCGGGTCGTGTTCAATTAATCGAAAGTGATGAAACTGTAATGGGTCACGATAGTCAAATAT
The DNA here is from genome assembly GCF_024516045.1 of Bombus affinis. NCBI lineage: Eukaryota > Metazoa > Arthropoda > Insecta > Hymenoptera > Apidae > Bombus > Bombus affinis. The sequence goes on along the minus strand of NW_026108853.1, from coordinate 199,442 downwards.
TAAAAATGGTCTCGTTGGCTACATTTAAAATCTTTACGAGATATATATGCATAGTACGTTGCTACTAGCAACGGGTAGCGATGAGCAATAGAGAACAGTACCTTCCTTATCTCGTCGTGATTATGTACATACCAGTAATGCACAGTACTCGTACTGAATATCTTACAACATCTACATAGATTTTCAGATTTGTTTCGAATATTACCAGCATAACCATGATAGTAGAATTCTGTTACAGTATTAATTCTATAGTGCCGTTATGCATAATACAGCCCTAAAATGTTTCTACAAATATACGAATATTTTCGTCAGCTACTATATTCCAACCATGGCTTATTATGAAAGGAAATATATAACGAAATTACTTGTTTTTTTAGACTAAATTAGTTTAATTTGAATAATTTTAGTAATTGTGTAGGATCGAACAACAACTTATCATTAGCTTCACTCGAGACTTGATTGCACGTAGCAACGTAATTGCGTTGGAACTGAGGGTAGAAAACAATGTCAACCGTTAGACGCGTCTGTCTGGCGAATGTGTAACGCGTGAATAATAGATGGCGGCAATCACGTGAACCCTACTTATAGCTGTTTCGGCTTATATCGTAGCATTCAACCTAGGGTAAAACGATAGGGATCATTAGAAGTTGAAAGGCCGGCTGATCAGCCTCATTTTGTTCCATTTTTTAATCAAGCGATGAATCGACAAATTGTACAGATTTCGATGGTTATCACAGTTCTCTGGGAATTTTCAAGCGCGGTTCGTCGAATTTAGTCGGATTGGCTACAGACTCTTTTACGAGCAGCTTGAAACTCGATCTAGTTTCGAGAAAATGAAAAATTCGTTTTATCTCTTTGCTTCCCTGTTCCTTCCTTCCTCTTTTTTTTTGCTTTTTACATTGCGTTAAGACCGGCTAAATAATATTGATTGCCATGGACGTTGGCTGGTTCAAAATCACTGACATCGACGATAACAAAAGTAAGTTTGATGATCATTTATCTGAGCCGGTGTTATTCGACTTGAGCTCTGCACATTTGTTAATATTATTCTAGTAGGGATGAGATACTACAAATTTTAAATAACTTCGATTAAAATTATATTATAAAAATTATATTACATTAACGTTTAGAAGTCAATAAAGTGGAAAGAATTACGCGAGATAATGTAAATATAAATTACATTACAAGGAAACAATACGGCTAGGTAATTTGAAACATTCTGGCTAAAATTGCATTCTTTCAAAGTTAGGACGTACAGTATTTACAAAGCAGATTAAGTATCAAATGGGGTACTTAAGAAAATTCATGTTATCATTCTTTAGTAAACATTTTCAGGTTATAGCCTTCTGCAAAAGCTGCTTTTCGTTACGTTAACGTATTCATTATTAATATTAATCATATTGTTCTTATCTCCTAGGGGCATAACAATCCATTTTTATATTGTGTTAAAGCTAAATTTCTATTATATTTTCGCAAAATTTTCTTTCGTTTTATAGAGAAATGATAGATACACAGCATTTTTTGTTTTATGTTATTTTATATTAAATTGGAGAAAGGTGGATCGCACATAATTGAATAAAATAATATAATGCAAAAAATATCGTACATCTATCATTTCTTTATAAACCGAAAGAAACTTTTGGAACAACCTAATATTTCTCTCCAACGACACTTCTACGATGTTAAAATATTTGATAAAAATATTTGATAAAAATATTAAGAAATTCTAATATTGATTTAAACGTATCGATTTATTTACTTTTCGCTGCCAGAAATTGTTAATTATGATTTCCACTTGAAAGCGTATTTCATATTATGAGGATAAATGATCAAATTCATCTCTAATATACACGTTAGAGAGTCATTTATAGCTGCAATCCTGTTTACCGCTCATATTCCTGGAACTCGATAATTCACTAGGCGATTGCTTTAACCGTGCAGAATACATCCATAAATAATTAATCGCCATTAATATTCCATCGACTTTTGAAAATCCCTGATGTGATCTATTTCACGTGATGAGAATACGTGTAAAGTGAGGTTATTGCTTGATTATCTTTAGTCGAATAAATCGAGTGATTCAAATTATAATGCGGAAGAAAGTCAAAACTATGTATATTATTTTTTTCAATTTTTATGTATCATTTGACGGAAGGAAATTTCGTAAGTAAGGTTCACCTTCTTTAATGTCAATGATTTTGACATATGTTATTAAGCTCCAAATTCTAAGCAATCTTCTATATATATATATATATATATGTAGTATCTTAATGGGTCTTAGAGGAAAGGACAAGTAATGATGTTTTGATTTAATAAATAATGTTCGAAGCAACGAAATGATTACGATGCTGTCGTACGTCTTATTCTCATAGACGGCTTCCGACTTCCCGATTCACACTCTTCCGCTTCTACACTCGCTCGCTCTCGCTTCTCAAGTCACACTCTGCACACCTTTTGCATCCGTCTTCTCCGGCTTCTCAACTAACACTGCCTTTAGCGTCTCTTTGTCTTTTCCCGTCCTATCGGACACGTGTCCCGAAACGCCCGTGGCCAGAGTCACGCAGGCCCTTTCCACGAAACTATCCACTTAAAAAGAACCGACGACACATTGATGTACCCGACGATGCCGCGGCTCTCGCGGCATTGTTTATGGTTCGGCAGATATCTTAGGCCTTTTGTCCACGATACTACATATATAACATACGTATAATAGCCAAAGTTCAACTGCCAAGTATACGCAAAGCTTTTATTTTCAATTTATGCGACACCACTATGTTTCATGAATTTATTTGCTAACGGTATTGAAACAAATAACAAGCAGAGGACGAACTATCCGTGAACTGTTTTGCCAACGAATACGCTTCCAATATTTTCTGTTTGAGAAAACACACTTGTTGCTGTTGCAACTCCAAATATTTTTACAGCCGACGTTTTTGCCATGAATCATCGGCTAACATATAAAATAGAGAAAAGCCATAGTTGATTGTAATGGAAATTTAGAAAACCTGAAACTCGATATAGAAGGGAAAAATAAAGGAAAGGAAGGGAGAGATAATTGGAAGCTTGGGGCCAGGTTTAATTCACTGAAACCGGGCTGCTTGTGTCATCACGAAACAGAATTGCCAGTACGTCATTTCTGTGCTCCCGTCCTCGTAAAAACGGTTTCACTCGTTAAGAAAAAACGAATAGGCGGTGAAGAGAGAAAAAAGCAGACAGAGAGCGCTTTTAAAAAGCTGACGAAGCGTGCGTTGCCACAACGAGACACACGGTGCTATTTGTCGTTTTAAATTGCGCCGCAACTTGTTTTTCAGATCTTTGCTAGAGACACGTGAAAACACGTTGGAAGTATATTTCTTGTTTTTGTGGAATTTAGCTGGAAAATAAAAAATAACGTAAAACATGTACTTACGACTTACAGAGTAATTGAATGTATACACTATAATAACCAGCGATTTAAGGCTTTAAAAGATCGAAAAAAAAGAAAAGAAAAGAAGAAAGATAATATGTTGTGGCAGTCTAACTCGATCTAAGGAAATAGAGAGGGAGGGGGTTGGGGGGGGGCAAAGCTTGTTAATCTGGAAAGAATACAAGCATCAATTTCAAGCACTTATAGAGAATCAAGCGGGCTTGTTAAGGTCGTAAGTTGGACAATTATCCCGTGTTAGGTTCAATCAGCTTAGTCCTACACAAAATTGATCGAATCATGTGAAAACAAATGTATTCTGATTTTTGTCGCAGATATTTCTGGTCTACGCACTCCAGTGCCCACAAAGCAGTTATTGAAACAGCTGATTTTCGCCTATTCTAGAGCGACAACATCCCCTGATCTTTTACAACCATGAAGGACCTGTACTCGAAAATACTTGCAATTCTCATCTGCTTGCAGGTTATTTTCGTCACTTTCTTCCCGTCAGGGGCTGGTAAGTTGATACTGATTAATTATACCATCGAAATTCTATATAATGGCTACAAAAAATATTTGCATCATTACCCTCATTTCCTAACGAAGCGCGTTTTTTTACCAAGTTTTATATTTCATTTCATAGTATCAAATCTCTGTAGTTACACGAAAGTATTAAATGATAGGAAACTTGATATACACGAATTTAATTAATTAATAAGTTAGTCGATATACAGCCATTATTATTTCATGTGAAATATTACAACGTCAAAAACTTAACGTTCTTGTACGTACAGTATTAATCACAAATTGTAAGAATGTTTACTGATAAGCAAAATAGATAATATGGAAAACGCAGACCTATGGAAAGAGAATTCCTGACATTAGACAGGAATACGCGATTGCACGAAATATTTTATGGTATGTCTGACATGGAGAATATATGCGGCGAAGTACGAAAAATTCATCCTGAGATATGTATACGACCTACGCGGTACGGGACGTGTTATAAATGGTTTTCGCCACTCAGCCGTATTTGAATTTGTGAACACGATCGAACAAATGACGCGACAATTATTAATTGCCGTCTCTGCCTTAGTAACGATTCGCGTTGGAACGAGGTCGAATCGTTCCGATTCCACGCGCGATTAACAAATAATTACAGTGGACATCAATTACTTGGATGACCTTCGTCATTTCAGCTTAAAACGATTAATTTGATCAAACCAACCAATTATTTCAATTAATACAATCTGCACTTTAAATTCGCACGTCTTGTGTATACACACCGGGCCAGAGAAAAGTTTTCATTCGTTCGAGTAGAACCTTCGTAGTCCTTGAGGACGCGTGTCGCTTCTCGTGCACCTAAAGTTTCGCTCAAATTAACCGATTTATTTGAATTCGAGCGAGTGAAAACCTCTTTGTCACCGTGAGTTTGTTACTTAATTGATACTCTTAGATGCCCTTTGCTTTCAATCTCTTACATCCATTCTTAATTAGTCAAGTCGTTTGACTTTTGACAAGTATTTTGAAACCATTTTACTAACACGAACCTACTTTTTTACTTGAGATTATCCGCTATTTTTATTCAAATGTATATGTACGTATATACACTTTTGAATTTTAAACGAACCTTCTATTATACCTATATCCTTTAAGTGCCGTTTTAAGTTTCAAGAGACTTTAACTCGGATAGCTCGACTTGGAGTTCTAACGTATACTGTAAAGCACACTTGCGAAGTAAAACAGCAAACACGATATAAAAACTTTTTGCCCATGTAAGAAATCGAATAACCTATTTCAACGGTGCTTTAATCTCATCGATGAAGCATCGATGCAACGAAGGAGCATCGTGATAGCCGCAATGCGGATCCGTTGAACAAAAATTTCCTGGTACGGTCGTTTTCGTAATGTTATTAACCGTTTTAGTGTCGGATGTTTCAAGACTCCGTATCGGTTTGTGCTGTGCAGCGCGATAGCGCTTCGTTTATTTATTTGCGAGTAGTACCGATCGACGCGATCGCGCTGCCCTTTTTCATCCTGTTTTTTTCATCGAAATATACCGTTCGACGTGCTCGCGCTTCATTTCATCGGTTATACTGGAAGCGTTACAACAAACACTCAAAAGTTTGCGAAATATTTATGCTCTGCGTTTCGTTTGTGTGATAACATTCTATAATGCAGGATTTGGTTTTCCGATTCAAGAGGTAATTTTTTATATTGGTTTTTTTTTTTATTTGGTTTATGATTATTTGAAAAACGAGTAATTACGAGAGGAAACTCTGATATGACTCGCGACGAGCACGCTTGAGCGCGTTGCGAATTAATGATCGTGACCATACATCGTGGCACAATTTACCACGGTACGCGAATAGAGTGATCACGCTGCGTGGCGTTAAAACGGTTAGCGTAACTGCGCGTACGATTGTCGAGTGACAAAGATATTGACGCTGGTAATCGTTTTCAGTGCATTTAGGAGGAAACTGTACTGATTTCGAAGGACGATCTGTCTTACATGGACAGATGTATGTGCCGGGACCTTGGATTTGCATACACTGCATATGTTACAATTCGAAGTCAACATCTTGCGGGCGTCTCCGCTGTTCAATTCCTGCGGTAAGTATATGCTCATTCTAAGAGCAACCAGCTTAACACAACCATGAGAAACTAAAGTACACCGTTAACGCTTGCATGCTGGTCGTTAAAACACATGCTGCGCGAATAGGGTACACAGCGATTCATTTAACTCGCCTTGAATTAGTTTTAGAAAGACAAACATGGACAGGGATAATTTTTGTCACGAGTCGTTTAATTTATTCGTTCATTAGAACGAATTAATTTACACCTGCTGAGATCGCGATTGATGCGACAAATTCGAAATCTTGTTCCATATAAATATTTTTAAACAAGCACGTCGTAAGCTTTGTATATTTTTTAATCGCAACGAAACTGTTCAGAGAAATGCTGAAATTATTAATTATAAAAGGAGATTTCTACGCATCGTTGTAAAAGTGTCAGGGAAAATATTCGTGAAACAGTTACGTTGTTACAAGTTCTACAAGAAGAAATATCGAAAATCACGTTCCACTTATTCAGTTGCACGTGTAAAAGGTATCTTGCGTTCGCGCAAAAAATCTCTGAAGGATACATGCTTTATAATAATTGGAGTGTCGAAGTTGTTACACGGATCGGCGTACACGTACCTTTTAATGAAACTAGGTTACTCATTCGTTATTCGTTCCTAATTTTCAGCTTCACGATTTTTACGCAATAAAATTTTATACACCTGTTCGGTTTATAAATGATTCAATTCAAATTTAACAGAATTAAAGTTGAAATAATCATTTGTACTTCATTAAAAGGTTCTTTCAGCATCTCGTTTCAATATTTTTATTGGTAATATTTTGTTGATCGTTATATTTAAATGGAGTTTTTCAAAGGAGAGACATTTTAAGGTAGGAAATGGACATACATTTATAATAAGAATTCAGAAGAAAGAATATTTCATACAGAAAGAAATATTCCGTATGTATAAATAACTACGCTATGAATTTTATATGTATCGGATATTCCTTCTGGTTAATGTATCTGATGTTTTTTCACGCGAGATAGCGTATATTTGCATCTATATGTCTCTTCGTTTCTCAGTAGTAAAACTTAGCATTCATGCGGCTGATAAGTAGTTACGCACTGACAACGAGAAACATAAAATGAGTAAGAAGCATGAGACATTCTATAGGAAAAATAAACTTGTTTTTATCTTTCATTGCATATTCGTCAGAATATTGTTAATAAATATTTAAGTTAAGATTTCAGTTGAAATAAATACATAGGATTAGACATTTATTTATATATATATCTATGAACGCATTTGACATAAAATTTTGATAACGACTAAAATTATATATTCTGATATTAAATTAATTTAGTGAGAATAAAAAACTAATTTTTTTAAACAAGATTTTGTATAAAGTTATATTTATTAGGAAAAGTTCGTTCATCCCTTTATAATATGATAGGATTAGACTCATAGCTGTGTAAATCATTTCATGGAATAGTATATGTGTGCGTGTGTGTTCTAAGTTTTTACTATAAAAATGCTAAATGTACTAGGAGACGTTTTTAAAAATTCATACATTTTTCTTCATCAAACATATCAATCGTTATATTGAAAAGTTAATTATCTATTATTTGTTTCGAGCTGCACATTGATTGAGACATTCCTGTTGGTTATAATTGCGAATTTAACGCAACGAAGTTGTTTGAATCCCTTGCGAGCATGTAAATATATCGTCGAATTAATAGGTCAATTACTTGAGGTTGGAATTGAAAGAAAGAGAAAGGTGGAGGAGAAGTCTTGCGTTTGAATGCGGGACACTTTTAAAGCCCACAGTTCGCTGAAATTGCCAGAGAATTCAATTAAATGGCAAATTAAACCATTGAACTGAATCTGTTTCCAATCGCGAGCTTAGAAGTTCTATCCTTTGAATTTTTATATCAGTCAACTTTCTTTTTGTACGTACGGTAACGAATACAATTCATGAATTAATGAAGTATGTAATTGGATGAAAGTTCTTCTTCCTGGATTCAGTTTAGACTAAGAAAAATTATATAATAACGAAATTATCAACTTAAAATTGATAGAGTGTATAGTTTTTTTTCTTTTTTTTTTTTTTTGCGTGAGGAGGGGAAAATGCTGTTACGCATACCCAGTGATCCGCATCACTGGGTTATGTGGGACTCGGGCGGATGTTGTTGCCATACCCACTAAAAACCCCTCCTCCTTTTTCCTTTGCTTTGAGGACAGACAACCCCGGTAAAACCTGTCGGCAGTCATCAGGGTTGTCCTTTCATGCCCCGTTGTATCTTCTTCGTCGGGCAGCTATTCTGTATATTCAGTATTGCTCTCGTCATCTTCTCAGCTAGTTCAGAATACTGGGCTGATCTCCTTCTGTGGTTCTTTGTTGTCTTGTATCTCTGCCTTCACTGCTCCGCGTAGTTGTTGTTGCTCTCGTTCTCCTCCTTGCCTCCTTCAAGGCCTTCGCTGTCACCCTCCTGTGAGACATGACGGTCTTGCGAAATTGCCTGAATTTATCCCAGCTCTCGTTCTTGGCGGTCACCGTGGCGATCAGATTGTCCACGTCTATCTTCTCGCCAAGAGCGTTCTCCAGCTCAATCCTTCTGTCCGTTCACCTCGGGCACGTGAAGAGGGCGTGCTCTGCATCGTCGTTAGGGTCTCCACAGTCGAGACAGTTGCTGTCGCTGCTCTTGCCAATCCTCTTTCTATAGACACCGAAACTCCTGTAGAGGTGGCCGTGTGTGCGTTATATATTTATTGGACGTGCGTGATAGCTGTGGTAGTTGGGCCTGGTCCGCTGTAATTGTCACTGGGGGCTGTAGATGTCGCTGCCGTCGTCCGACACTAGTTAGTGTCGAGTGCCGCCACACTCCCATGCCCGGTTAACAGCTGCATGCTGTGATGATCGATGTCCATCTTCTTTTTGGTAAATAGCAGCGCACTCGGTATTAATTTCCTTGCGCCTCCAGTTCCCCCTTCAGCTCGTTGCCGTCATCCGCGCCGATCTTGGTCTTATGGATCTTGTTCCACTCGTAAGTCTCTCCGAGCATCTTTATCTTTATGTAGATCGGGAGATTTCCGGTCAACACGCAAAGTGCCGCGTGGGAGACGGTACGATATGCCGTCGTTGTTATGCACAGGGCCGTTCGTTGTGCCCGTTTCAGCTTCTTCCTGTTCTTATCGGTATTCGCTAAGCTAATTCTTCTTTCTGAACCCATACTGCCTCCGATGGAACGGGTCCGTTCCGATGCATCTCTCGATGATCTTCTTAAAGCATTTTTCCCAGATCTTGCTCATGGCTGGGAGTATGCTTATCGGCCGGTACGCGTTAGGGAGACTGGGATCCTTTCCCGGCTTCCTTAGCAGTATTACTCTGGCCGTCTTCCAGCAGTCTGGTTCCAGCTTGCTTCCAGCTCCTGCTTCCAGCAGTCCAGGAGTCTTCCATCGACTCCTGCAGCCTTCTTGGTGTTCATTCTTCCGGCGGCATCGACGACATCGCCTTCGCCGATGACGACGCTGAAGCTGATGTCTCCTTCTTCTTCGGTCTCTGCCTCTTCGCGGCCCTCGTAATGGGAGGGTCCGTGTCCCATGGTGAATAGCCTCTGTAGGACTGCTTCCACCATGTCGATCGGCATGTCGTTGGTTGGTTTCTTGCTTTTGCATCTCTTCATGACTGTGCGATAGGGTTTGCCTTCTTGCTTTCCTGTATGGATGGAAACGCGTTCGAAAAGTAGAACGGAGTAATTAGCGATGCACGATCCCAGGCTGGTGAATATTTTTCCATCGGGAAAAGTCAGGTCGAGCGATACAAGATTTATATGCTCGTTCTGCCAGTTATTTCAACGTCTGTTACGCGATAGAAAATGAACATAAATGAATAATAAATGTATTACAGCCATAAAGATTGCTTGATGTACGCCACCGTTTTTCCCCTATTTCTCCGATACAATTTTCCTTTTTTTTTTCTTTGCCAAACACTTTACTAATCGGTACGTATTCGAATTATCCTCAATTATTCTCGGTTGTTTCCGTTTCCTTTGGATTTACATAAGTACTCGTTTGATGTACGTGCAGAGTGAGATAATAACTATTAACAGCTATAAAATAAGAAGCGAAAATACGTTGAAACTCGACTTCTAGATTCGCGAGACTTTGCAGAGCTTCGAAACTCTCGTGTTTCAAACCTAATAAAAAGTTGTAGAGGGAGAATTACATTGCGAGATCTGTTAAGGAAAATCGTATCGTTGTAATAGGATTATTTCAGCGAGGGAAATTCCGTGTTGCGTGTAACGCGTTGCAAAGCCATGAGCTTTCTTTCGGGTTAATATACATAATCGCCTTATCGAACTTTCCATCTAAACCGTTGCGCTCACACGTGAATTTTGCATTTCAATCTTCTTACTTGCAGTCCAGTCCAGTTTAGTGTGACTAAGCTAAATGTTTCAGCCCTTCCAGGTAGAATATGTTTTATAGAGAGACGTACAACTCTATGAAGGGGAGATCAATAAATTGGGTTATCTTTAAATCACTGACAATTATTTCATCGACACGATTTCACCGACAGCGAATCCACCGGCAATGTCTATCAAAGTTTATGTACCGATACACCGAGTGAAATCACCCACAATCATTTCACCAATATTCTCCTTTGTCGATAATTATCATGTTTGCCACTACATGTTATCGTTGATTATATGTCTTTATTTACACATTCGTTTACGCGCATAACGAGATAAACGAAGAAACGAAAATGATATGTTGTCATGATGTATTGTTAAATTACTAATTAACACGAGTTATATATCTACCTACATGAAAGCTTCTAAATATCAATTATAATTCATGAAAGCACACAAGCTATTTTGCTATACACAAATGGAATTATAAGGAAATGTTACGTGCTAATGATTTAACGAAATTTATTCTTCTGTACATTTGACATTTCTGTATTATTACTTGTGTACTTTCTGCTCTTGTTTACGTCATCGGAAGTAAAATTACGTTAAGCGAATCAGCTAATCTATTTGAGCGATTCAATGGCTCGGTCTTCTCTTATGCGACTACCAAGTAGAAGATAAGTTCTTGGTTATATAACATTTTATAACATCCAAATTAACTTTTTTTTTCTTTTTCGTTTTCTTTTTCTTTCTCTTTTTCTTTTTTTTTCCTTTTTCTTTTTCTTTTTTTTCCTTTCTCTTTTTCTTTTTTTTTCCTGTTTCTTTTTCTTTTTTTCTTTACGTGGGGGAAATCCGCTCGGACACGAAACCACTTCTTAAGTGGCGTGGTAGTGAACATCGAAATTAACTGGGGCACTAATTAGCTGAATTACATTGGTAATTTTCTATAATTTATTACTCGAATATGGTAATTTTTTCTTAAAAAGTTTGCTTTTTCTACAATTATTTTACTACAAAACCCATCAAAAACATGATGTATGTATATATACCCTCAAATATTATCGGTTTATTCTCAAGCTATAGTTCAATTTCGGAAATTGCCAATTAAAATCATAGAAAAAAAAAAAAAAAACACAGAAAGTTCGTTAAAATATGCGATTTTCCAATCAAGATATAGAATTTATTCGAGTAATATAGATTACAGTAGCGATGGTGACGGCAACGATGAATGGACTGATTCTTCGTGCGAAAATAAATTGGAAGCGCAGAACGATGCATTGTTTCAGGGAATATCGATTTTCAAGCATGGTTTTAAAGTACGTGTGCGCGTGACTAGGTTTGTTAATTAATGCCGCTCCCAGGTTTTCAATATATAAATGTGACACCTACATATCTTTAAGCTTAAAACAATTGGACTAACAATTTCATTAAATTTAAATGAATATTTATCTTTTTAAACGCAACAATATTTTTAATGACAACTTCACGTGTAAATCAAGTGCATACATATTCGATCGTTCTTGAAAACCTGATTCTCTGCGAAGAGAAAAAATCCTTGAATAAAGATTTGATCTACGTTTTATATGCTACGTTTTACATCCACCTCTTTTCAGATATACCTCTCTATTTAAAATCATAGATCGTCACACTCTATAGGTATTTCCTTGAAAAGGTTAAAGTCGTTCTGTATAAAAGCTAATTCAAAGGGGAAGGAAATTCTGCGAAAAATTCTTTCAGATTTCCCTATGTTTGAGCTCGAATCAAAGCAATCCTGTATAATAGGATAGGATGATAGGATGATTCTGTATTATTCCTTGTGTACTTTCTGTTCCTGTTATTTACAATAGGATGATTATGCGTTTAACTTCTCATAGAATCTCTCTGATTCCGTATGATATCGTCAGTGTTTTTGAAATATGTTATTGATGTCGTAACGTCAACCGTTTCCAGTGCAAATTCAATTTCGAATCGCAATTTCCATGTTTGCGTGGCAAAAGCGTAAAATCGATAACGCACGCAAACATGTCTTCTTTGCTAATGGCGTACTATAAATATAAATATTTGAATAAATATTGCGAATTTCATATTGCTAAAAGATTTATACTATTTGTTCGTAAATAATCGTCGGATCTATATTTAAGTGGAAACTGCTGCATTAGATCTCTTTTCTTACTTAAAATTATTTGGATTGGTAACTTGGATGTAACATGTAATTTATTCTTCTTTTATAAATAGTGTACAGAAGATACCAATTCAGAGAAATGGAAGGAAAGTCTAAAAGCAAAGAAAATCTACAGGAAGATGAAACGTTCGAGCCTTGCCAGGCTATATAAGATGCTAAGTAATCTTCCTAGTCCTGCAGTTCTTTCTATTTCGATCAATAATTATTGGTATATGTTAGGAATGCAATTAGAATTTTTGTCCTCAAGCAAAGTATAATTTCAATTTTGTATGTAAACCAAAATATTAAATATCAAATAACCATCAAATAAAATTATATTGTATGGACTACTGTTTCTTTAAATATTTGAATATTTGGTAAATATTGTTTATTTAAATATTTTAAATTGCATGGAAAAAAAATGATGCAAATAAATCATAGGGCATTTTAACTAAAGAGACCAATATCTATTTAACTGTGATTAAATCGTCACCGTTTAACGCTCTATCTCTTTTATTAACTGTGCCTTGTTAAACTACAGAAGATTACAGAGGATGCGTTTTTTTGATAAACAAACGTTCTGACAAATACGGCAGCAAAATCAGATATATAGATTCTTACAACAGCAGTTATATTCTATGAATTCCGTTTTTCAGAAGCTTTATTTGTGAAACGACAATTCGCCAGAGTACGGATTCACTGTAGTTATAGCTGTAGGATCTCTATCTAGTTGACAGATCTGCTTTACGTAAAGAATTCCTGTCTCTTGTTCTACCTTATCGCGATTCTTTCCTCACCTTATACGCTTTGTCGAGGAAAGTAATATCGCTACATATCTCGGCTCCGGTTACAATAATTAGTTTCCGCCTAAACTGTTAGAACCACGTAGCACGCACTCTACTCTCGTTTTTTAAACATTCAGGCCATCTGATCGCATGCGACGAGTTTTATGTTAATCCCGACCAATTACAATATCTTTCTCTCGTTTACAAGGGACGACGAGACTGGCAGTTGCGTGCTTTCCAAAGCAAAAGCCGCGATATCTGCATGATAACCTAACGTCAACCGATTTTGTTGTACTATTCTTAAGGACTTCGTTTGTACCACTTTCGTAACAAAAATAGAATATCTAGAACACAGCATTCCGTTATGCGATATTGTCAATTTCTAACATCTGAAACATCAGAGATAATTTTTTCCCTACAGTTGTAAATTTGTGTGAAAAATTACGAACGTAAAGGTGTTTGGCGCATGTACAGTTCCCCCCTCCCCCTCCCCCCCTCCAACCTTCATTTGCGTAGACATGCTAGAAAGATCCACTTTTCGACGGTGAAACCGTTAGTATTAGTATTAGTGTTATAATATATTTGACTAATGGTTCTCAAATACTAGTTTTGCTAAAGCAATGGTGGAATTGGAGCAATTCCTTCTTCTTTCATTCTTTGAATAACCTGAATTTTCAAATAGTCTAGTGACGATTGATCCGTACAATTAATCGATTTCTTTTTATTACAGAAGTGCAAGAAGTTCCGCTTTGAACGCAGATGTTGCAACATCGAATGCCTAAACCCCACAGAAGATCCGATCGAATTTAATGTCACTACCGTCGATGACTCACCCAGAAATGGTTCACTTCAGAACCATAGTCCCATATCTGGAAGCGTCAATCACTATGTGTCACATAGTCATATGTGGACGCTGAGCTTATTGATGGTAATTGTAATATTTTAATTTTTTTTATTCTATATTTTGAAATACTTTGAAATTACTTACTTGCGAATTACTTTGAAAAGTAATTCGCAAAGTAATATAAAATAATACTACTGATTTGTGTCTCTTTCAGAATTTTTTCTTAATCTCTTGTTTTTTTCCAGTGCAATCCCTTTTATCGGAAGTTACTTGATTGCTTTATTTCCTATTAGGTGGTGACCTGCTGCTTTCTTGGGGTTTAGGCGACTGATTGCTTCTATGATCTCTGCACAAGTGAAGGGTTCAATAGGAGGGGACATTTATGTTACTATCACGGGGGAATGATCAGAGGAGAGATCAGCCGAGGAATCCAGCTATGAATCTATTGCCCAGGGTGTCCAGGAAGTTGTCAAAGTTGTTAATTGTTATCTGTGTTAGCGTAGTGAATAAACACATTGATGTTCGGTGTTTCAATTATCAGAATTATAATCGATGTTAAATGTATAGAGTGTGAAAAAATTATTTGTTATAGCTGTGGAAGATGGAGATCTGTTAGAGAAAATGGATCATGAAATTGATCTTGAGTATAATTTTCAGACAAAATTTTTTATTGCATCATAAAGTACTCATCACGAGAAACGAAAGTTTCAGAAAACCCATTTTTTTTTTCTTTTTTTTTTTTGGTTCTATGTATCCAAGGTCGAGAATAAACTATGTGCACGTTTCTTGTATTCGTTTCTTGTATTTTTATGAGGAATTCAGTCTTTTTACGCCACAAGAGTCTCAACGTTTTCGTTTCCACGCCTACGTTACGCTCGTTAAACACGTTCCAACAAGACCATGAATAAGGGTAACAGCTTTAATGTTTTCACATGTGTTAATTTATTATTTTAGACCTTAAATATTTTATTTATAAAATCTTTATTTAAACAAGTTACCATTGTCGCTACAATAAATCAATGAATGAAATCAGTTTAAATTTAAAATATCATTTCATAATTTCTCGTCACTTGTATCTAAAAACAACAAAAAAACGGTGTACCCACATCGTGCGTAGACGGGAAATTAAAACAGTGGAGCTTAATTGAAACACTGATCATATTCCGCGATTGTAAAACAATAATAGAAAATCGTGTTTCTTTCGAAGGGTATGAAATTGTCAGGAGATTATGCCATAAATGAAATTGGAAACTGGCTGGTCAAAGGTATTAAACTCAATTAAACTGAACTGTGTTATATTGTACAAAGGCTAGAGAACTGCTACCAAATATCTGCTAGTTTAAAGGTGTCCCTTATAAATTATAATTATATTTCAAATTCAATCTCCTAATAATAAGTAAATTAATATTTTACCTAAAATCTGTGATATAGATAACAAAAATAAATTCTTTACATTATTCGTTAGTTTGCAATATAATTAGAATATTCTTTATTTTTATTTTCTGGTGTCTTTGTTATTCTTAAAAGATAAACTGCTTATTTACAAATTTAACACTGCATATGCTATTAATAAATCATTTTATATTTAATTTTGCAACCTTCAGTCATTGTTAAAACTTGTTGACAATACTGTCGGTTAATAGAAATTTCTAAAATCCCCTTGTTTCTATTCGATTAAAGGGTATATTGCAGAAACTATGTTAGCTACAGTGTTAGCTACAAATCACCTGTGTCACTCCGTTAAACTTATACACAATAGTATTGTTTCTTGTTTTCATTTAAAATAAAATATGTTATTGTAGGAATGAAGCAGAATGTTCAAATAATTGAAACAACTTTTTGTCCTATAACTAGTGCCTTTCATTTTAAAAATTAAAAAATTTTTAATCAACGATATTTGGAAGTTTCGATCTAAAATGACCAGGAATTGAAACAGAAAATATTTTGATGCCAATAAATACATATTCTTCACACATAAAACAAATATGAAAACAAAAATCGATGTATATGAATGAATTTTGAAATGGGGAGGAATTATATGATTATACCCATTCTCTGTTGCGTTTAATTGTTTCAATTGATGTCTCATGAGAATTTTCATCGAATTTTTTAGAGATCCTGGCTGTAAGGTCTTTTTAAAATTATAAGAACAGATTCAAACTATAACATTTGAAAACTTGTGCTTACAAAACTTACTTGTTTCTCATAATTATTTAAATGAATCTATTCGGCATTTTGAGTGACCGTCCCTTTATGGCTCGGACGGCACCTCTCCTTCCTTTGGGAAATTCCGAATTATCTGTCCTCCCCGAGCTGCAAACCTGATGACTTAGACAGTAGGGAAAAACATCAGGGAAAACCTCTGGCTAGAAAAGTACGATAGACGAACAAAATTTAACGGCTGATGGGGAGTATCAACAACATACAAGGACAATCATCAACAAAGTGTCGTACCGTGCGGGTGAAATACTGGAGTTTCAATAAGATCTTATAACCATCGAGTTCAGAACATCAAACTTTGTTTGCATAAAGCAAGTGTAAACAAAGTGTCAAATTACACTAACACTCGATCTATTAAATCCGTTCCACCTTGAGCGTTAATTCATTCGAGGTTCGTGGTATCGATCGATCGGTCGGACGTGCCCGCTGGCTCATTAGTTGATGATTTGTAACAGAATCCTTGCATTAACACAGATTCTCAGAACACACGACTTCACCCAGCAGATATCGATTACAGTCAGTTGTCACTAACAATGCTTTTATCAACAATTTCTTTACCTGTTGATCCTCTGGAAGTTTTAACTATATTATATTCTCTAGGAACAGTAAGATTTTAATGATATAACTTTACTAATGAGATCTTAATGTCATAAACGGTATCGAAACTTCTTAATTAATGTCGTTATCGAAGAAGAGACTCGTAATCTTCTCAAACGAAGAGCACTTGATGTTTACAAGTAGAACTCGATATCTTAGTTTCTTAAAATGTGTTTCTGTGTTTACTTTCTAAATGTAAACTTTATTCAAAACGAGCCGTTCATTCGTTACAGGCCGTTAATAAAATTGCACGTTGCACAAAGGAATTGCCGTTAATAATTTAAGATTCTCTGCTCGTCGTACAGGGTATATATCGTAATTATTCACGACGATCGTAACGTTTAAGTCCAATTCGAGCTTAAAATCCCACGTGAGCTATACTACCACAATAGCCTGAATTTCTATTTGTTCGTTTACTGCCTGTTCGTACTCGGAGCATCCGTTGTAAATTACAGCAAAATCTTCTAATGTGTTCCAGAATATGTCTTCATGGAATTTTAATAATTTATTAAATCTATAGATAACAAATGTAAAACTTACTAATTTATAATTAATATAAAATAAGAGAGCACGAAACTTCCTATTTTATGGACATATTAAATATTTGTAAAAAATTCTGTATCATTAGTATCACTTTAATTACTTTAAAGGATATAATCCCATAAAGCCGTGACCCCTGAAAGAATCGATGTTCACGCGTGACAAATTGGCGTCGTATGAAAGTTCCGGTATGAACGTTACTAGAGCTGATACCAGCTAGGGGCACAGGTATATGTTCTGGGTTCATTATATATTTATAAAGGGCTGCCGACTCAACGAGTGGTCCGGGTAAATTTAAATTGTAAATAGACAGAGATTTCAAGTAAAAGCCTGGATAAGAGCGGATATGGTATGAGAGTCTGTGGTGGAAAGAGGAACAGGCTGCTTTTATTTGTAAAGTTTGAATTTCCTCGATATCGAAGGTGTTTAAGCCGCAAGTGTGTTTCATGTTAATCGTTCGTGTTAATTCATTCGAGACCGAGATTTTATTGTAATACGATTCCTGGGTGTCAGTACGATCTGAATGTTTTGTTAGAATGATACTGTGCTTTTCTCTCTCTGGAATATTCTTTTCATATTTTAATTTTAAGTCGATGACAATCTTAAATTTTATGCCGCATGTTCTTAAAATATAAAATTATATACTATGTTATACTATAATATATTATGTACAGTTATATATATTATGCCTACTGATTGATATGAATTTCTTTCGGTCTCGAATGCGTTAAAACGGAGCGCAAAGAAGTCGAAATTACTTATTGTAATTGGTAAAACATCGTGAAAGGCAGACAGATACAAGAAAGAAGTTAAACTATAAATTATATTTGCGACATTGTTATGTTTTTGCTTTCTTTAAGCCTTTCATCAAGACAGCCGATCTATAAATATTAATCGACCAATTTCTCTAAGCTTGTAACTTCAAATTAATGTTTATATATATAAAGAGTTACGTATTAATCTATCTAAATATTTAAAAAGATGTTTAATGTTATAAATGATGGATATTAAAGATGTTCAAAAGAACGTAGTCTTCGCGTGTTCTTTATCATATCCCTGATCAAAGACATTCCAATATTATTACAATATCCAATTACATATTGATACACAAGATATACAGATTATTATTTATAACATTTTGGTTTTCTTAATTGAGTTATTCATTTAGTACAAATGATAAGTAATTAGTAATAAGTCATAAAAAAAAAAAAAAAAAAAAAAAAAACGGTATTGTAGTAGAAATATTATAAGAAAACATTTTCTGTTTCAGTGTAGAGTTACTCCTTTTTATAGACAGTGTCGTACAAATCCGTACGTCTTTGAGAAAATGTAGGTATCTGAGCCCTTACTTCCTCAACAACTTTCAAATCTGAGAGAAAAGAAAAACATACGAAGTAATAAGTAATGCTTGCTAATAAATTCAACAAATACAGAGGGAGCCGGCAAAATCGATGAACCAACGAGACTAAAAGTTAATTACATCATGGATTTCTCGCTTTTAATGTTAAGCTGGAAATTACCGATATCGGTGACCACCATATTTTCCTGAGTTTCCAAATCATAAAGGATTTTCTCCCAGGGATTTGTCAACTGTGTATGTCCCCATGCGACATAACTTGCTGAAGGAACACGAGCCGGTGATATACAGGCGACGTATAATTGATTGTCATTCGCTCTGGAACGCTGAAGTAATGACCAGTGCAGTGGTCCAGTGGTCATATTGAATGCCGCCGGATATATCAGCATTTGGCAACCTAACACAGAGAAACGGGAAATACGAGACCACTGAATTTTAGTTAACTTTGTAGCTGCACAGTCCATATTCCATAATTTATGAATATGCGAGAACAGTCCTCTTGTCGTGCTTCTAATTCTTTTATTTATTTCATTTTCAGCGAATATACTGGTTTTTTAAATTAAGCTCCTTTTTATACAGAGTTACAGATTATATTGATTATATTTTATATAGAATATATTTAAGAAAGATAGTTACTTTCATGCTAGTTAAGTATTGTTCGATTAAGCTACTGTACCTTTGTTCCGATAAATGCGTGCCATTTCCTCGAATCTGATATCATAGCAAATGCCAATACCTATTTTGCAGCCCTTCACATCAAACATTGTTAGGGAATTACCAGGACTGAGTGAATCACTCTCTCGGAAAGTAATCTTGTTGGGAATGTCGATGTCGAATAGATGTACCTAATAACATAAAAATATAGTTGCTAACTCTATTGCTGTAACTTTTGTAATTTAACATCAATGTTACGAACTTCTAAACTTTAATTGTTTTTTATTTAATAACTGACAGCGTTTTTATCACTTTCTTTTATTAAAAAGTTTTATCATTTAATAATATTTGAGAAGGAATATTTTTTAAGAAAAACTAAGTTTTTTCCTATGTGAAAAATTTATATTACAAAACAAATATATTGTACAAAAATTTATATATTATATTACGACAAAAATGTATGTTTCTCGTATCAAAACGTATTTTATAAACCTATAACATATTTTTTAAATTATAGAATTGGTTATAGTACACGTATGTACATATGCATATTCCTAAATTATTCCTAGATAGAGTCACTTTCTCCACCCCAATATTTTCAATTTCAAAGCCACATGGAGGTATATTATTTACCTTCCGGTGTTTTGCTATCAAAGTTCCATCGGGACCCCAAATAGTACAGGTATTGTACAATTTATCGCCCTCTATTTCAGGTATCGTACCACCAACTACATAAATGCTGTTTTCCTTAGCTGCCTTCGATAAAGCAACGCTCGTTTCACCGTTTCATCAGGAATACTCTCGGCGTATTTTGGAAACTATTCTGCATTGCAATATTTCAATTAATGAAAAATAACTGTCCTTTGTTCCAACCATAAATTAGGTTGAAATGTTTGTCAATTTTTTATTTTTTAAATTATTAAAATAACTAAATTTTATATTTAGATTTACTTAAATATATAATTACTTAGATAATAGTACATATAATAAATTGTTTCTACAGGTTCAAGATGAAAAATGAATATTTAGAAATGTTTAATTACAATCATGCTATTTGGGTCAGTACCAGTGACTTGTTACTTAACGACTTTGCTAGTACTTTTTGAAACATAAAGTTAGATTTTAACTAACTTTAATTTTTAACTATTATAGGTGGAATTATAAATACAAAATAATTGATAATACTAGTTTATAAGTACCTAATTATTAGTATCTTAAAAAATATATTTATACAAAAATCACGATAATCATAAAAATGGGGAAATTCTATATTCTCGAGTCAATTCACAATCTTTATGGAAGTATGAACGTTAAGGTAATTTGTCTACTTTTACTTTTTTCTATATAGTTGTTATACATATAATAAATTATTAGAAAAAGAAACAAATTATTACGTATTCCATATGGTGAATTAAAGCATTCAGGAAGAGCGATAATATCAGCATTATGCTCTTTCGCGCTTGAAATGTAGGAAACTGCCCGCTCTACATTTTTGCTTTTTACTTCATTTACTTGAAGTTGTACCAACGCCAAGCGAAATGCTAAAATGTTGGAAAAGTTAAATACACTCGGTTATATATTTCCCATACTTTTTATTTATAAATACTTTATACATAGTGAATACTTACTCGACATCGTTCGCACTACTTGTTTAACGATGTTCGTAAGTATCATAATGTTCTTTGAGGTTATGTATGGTATTACTCGATATCAACATTACGTAAGCAATACGCGGGGATTTTTAATAATTATTGATAAAGTTTAGGACATTAACTTTGATGTAATTGTAAACATTATTACATATTATAATTAAATGTAATTTTCAGTTAAGGGTAAGAAAAGAAATATACTTTTGTAAAAATACACTTTATTATAAAATCTGTATAAATAAAATTGTACAATTTATCTTGAAAGTAAAATGACCGAATACGTTCCTGGAAAATATTACTGCCTACTAAATGATCGAGATCTTGATCTTTCTCGTCGTCTCGTTTTTTACTTGATCTTTCAGACGAGCAATCGTACTTCTTACGTTTCTTTGACTTCTTCAATCTTTTTAATTTATAAGAATCATTACTATTAGAGTTACTTCTTTCTCTCCGTCTCTTCTTTTCAGAATCACTATCGCTGTCATCATTAGATTCGGAGCGTCTTTTTCGTCTTTCTGATTTTTTATCCCCCACTTTATCATACTTGTTCTTATTGTGCATCGTACTTCCGATTTTCTTTCTTTTATTACTACTTTTGTTCTTCACCGTCTTCGGGGTCAGGGGACATTGATCTTTTTCTATCCATCTTTTGCTTGAGTCCCTTGGATTCCTTGTCCTTATATTCCTCATACTTTTTTGTATCTGAAATTAACCCCATAAAATACTGAAATCTAAAACCTCTACATTTATCATATTTTATATAAAGATAGAAGGGACCTTTAAAAAATTGCATGCAACAACACACTTACAGGTACTCTTGAATTAGTTTTTCTACATGTCCGATTATGTCTTTATATGTATATGTCAATTCAAATTTATTTTCTTAAATGTCCCTTAATGAAAAACTAACACTTCATATTAACTTTGAACTTTTGAGTTCTTAGAATATTCTGATTTAGTCACTGGCTGTACCATAAATTCATTTACAGATATTATATTTCCACCAAGAGCTAGTTTTATTATGAGCCTTCCTGCATCATCATCGAATCCTTCTATTTGACCATAATTATTACTTTGTTCTCCAGCTATAATTTTCACAAATGTTCCTTTCTCGATTTTAACTTCTTCCTCTTCTTTTTTGAAATCTGTATTTTTCTTCTGCAATGCTACTTTGTCTGCTCCAAGACCCATACCTTTTGGTCGTAATTCTGGTATGACAGCTGCTACTAATCTGTAATAGTTAGAATAAACGATTGTGAAATAAAAAATGATGTTCTCTGTTTACTTTCCAATAAGTGATGTATTAAATACATATAATTAATTTAATCCAGAGTAAAATTCATACTTTTCATTTCAACCAATTCCCTTTCCTGGTTGCCATCCCATTCCCCTTAACATTGCTACACCAAAAGCATCAATAGGAATTTTTTCATAATCTTCTAACGTAGACTGAAAAATACAAAACGATATTTATAATATGCAAATGTAATACATCTGTGCATTGCACATCAATATGTTGATAACGTACCTGTTCTTTGCCTCTTAATGATTCATCTTCTACTAAAGGTAAAGTTAAATCATTTGTTTTAGTTTCATATTTATTCTTTGACTTAAGTTCCCCAATGATTTCTTTAGTCGCTTGCTCTTCTAAAGTAACAACTTTATTTTCACTATCTTCAACTGGCTCTTTCTTTATTGATATTATTGGCGATGTTTTTCCATTAGATAGCTTTGATTTTGCCTCGTTAACACTAGCGTCTCCTACCTTTTCCTTATCTGCCTTCGGAAGGAAAATGTCTGCATCTATTTTATTAAGAATTCTATCATGCCAGGTTTTTGAACCTAGTAATGGAATAATTAGAGGTTCATCTTTTTTTTCTTCCTCATTGAAATAAAAAAATTGTTTTCAAATATATATATTCCGCTATTGGTGATTTTTATAGGTTAGGTTGAGGTTATATGTTTCTTGATTATAAATTTTACTTTTTGAACTCACCCTATTACTTTAATACCTTTCTCATCAAGGCATTCAATGTAATCAACTTTCTTTTTTTCTTGTGGAATAGCATTTTTTAACACAGGTTTCTTAATAGATTTCGCAAAACCGAAGGAAATCTTCTTTCCTTCTTCTGCCATTTATTTGTTATTTTAACACTGACTTATAGATCAATACACATGTATATACTAGACATAAAGATTGATGTCACTTGAATCTACGTACATGAATCTAATATCTTATTATACTTTATTAATCTACTCAAAATTACTTGCACATTACTAAAATTTCATTCCGACAATGTATCAAGCGTCTGAATAAGTGACATTAAAGTAAACATATATCAAAGAGGAAATAAGAAGAACTGACGCCTATGGTTTTCTATGTTACAGAGCTAGTGCTGCATCATACGGCCAAATGCCGAAGGTGGCTTATGCTAGTATATACCTGCCTATACGTTTCAATGAGAAAATCGATATTATGTGTTCATGTGAAAATTCACATTTCCCTAGGAGCTGTATTTTGATAGATTTAAGCTTCTAATGGAGCATTTTAAACGTATAGAGTATACTATGAAGTAGATAGTAGTGCGGATCATTTTATATTCATAGAAAGTTTGAATGTATAGAAATGTACAAAATGCTCATGATATGCAAAAATATGCAAAATATTCAAAGTAAACCAATCATCAAAAAGTTTAGAAGGTGAAACAAATTTCTTTAATAACACCTAGATTAATTTTTATTTGTTAACAATCCCATATATAACCATAGCTTTCGCCCGGCGCATATACGCGCCCATACATGCGTTAATAAGATAAGAGGAAATAAAAGACAGATTATCGATAAAATACATTAACACATATGTAATACGTGGATATATTACCACTCAGATTACACATATTATATATTATAAGGGAATATGTATACCACGTATATATGTAGAACGAACATTTCAAACTTGTTTATAGCCCGTGCGAACACATAAATGCACGCACACGAACAATTTTTCGAACGATAATTATATTAATAATTTATAACCATTTATATTTTTATATTTTTATATTTTTATATTTTTATATTTTTATATTTTTATATGATAAGCATTTATATTTTTTAAAATATGTTCTTATGGCATACATATTTATTCCACGCTTCATATCTATCCACATCCGTAACTGTAGGTGACATTGTTTTTTAACAATTTTGCTATTATTTCATAATTCTTTAATTCATATTTCAAAGTCGTAACAGATGTTTCTTTTTTTTTTTTTTTTTTCAAGTTTTTCCCATATTGGACTTATTTCGAGCAGCCATGCTTGCTTACAAAGCAATTTTATATCCACGCAAGAATATTTTTCAGTAGATTTTATTATGTGGTTTACAACATCCATATTCTCTAATAACTGGTTGCTAAGGTATAATTTGAACATACCAAGTCGAGTAACTTCATTTGGTAATGATACGTATATTTTCTTTTCAAGGCATCTGCGTAAAGCTGCATCAATGTCCCTAATAATATATTTACAATAAATATTATTGTTCTGTTATATTAATAATAACAAAGGAATATTCCGCACAACACAATAATTAAGATTAAGATAATGAATAATTATGATATTAAGATATTTTCTACTTAGAAAACATTGAAATAGCGTGATATACATAGCAAGGGCAATTAGTTGCAGCCAAAAGAACTACATTAGAATTTTCGTTAGATACTAATCCATCCAATCTAGAAAGAAGTTCTGATCTGAATCTCTTTGCAGGTTCAGACAATGTACAGTTTACTCCTTTATTTGTGCCTATTCAGTCAATCTCGTCGATAAAAATAATTGTAGGCGAATAATTATAGGCAAGTTCAAATAAAACCTGCTCAGTTTAACAAATGTATTTATTATTTATTAACTTTTTTTTTCTTTTTCTTTTTTTCCCTTTTTCTTTTTCTTTTTTTTGCTTTCTCTTTTTCTTTTTTTCCCTTTTTCTTTTTCTTTTTTTTTCCTTTTTCTTTTTCTTTTTTTTTACGTGGGGAAAATTCGCTCGGACACGAAGCCACTTCTTAAGTGGCGTAGTAGTGAACATCCAAATTAACTGTTTTTTTCTTTTTCTTTTTTTTCCTTTCTCTTTTTCTATTTTTTTCCATTTTCTTTTTCTCTTTTCCCTTTCTCTTTTTCTTTTTCTTTTTTTTTTTTTTACGTGGGGAAAACTCGCTGGGACACGAAGCCACTTCTTAAGTGGCGTGGTAGTGGACATCCAAATTAACAGTTTTTTTTCTTTTTCTTTTTCTTTTTTTCCTTTCTCTTTTTCTTTTTTTTTCTTTTTCTTTTTCTTGTTTTTTTTACGTGGGGGAAATCCGCTCGAACACGAAGCCACTTCTTAAGTGGCGTGGTAGTGAACATCCAAATTAACTTTTTTTTTCTTTTTCTTTTTCTTTTTCTTTTTCTTTTTTTCTTTCTCTTTTTCTTTTTTTCCTTTTTCTTTTTCTCTTTTTCCTATCTCTTTTTCTTTTTTTTTCCTTTTTCTTTTTCTTTTTTTTTTACGTGCAGGAAATCCGCTCGGACACGAAGCCACTTCATAAGTGGCGTGGCAGTGAACATCCAAATTAACTGGGGCACTAATTAGCTGAAGCTTCTAGTCAAACCTGGTATCAGTCTTTGTACGCAAAGGCATTCATTACAATCGTTTAAAGTTTGAAGAAACACCGTTACAAATTCGTGATATAAGAGTAAGCGATTCAAAACTCGGATTCATTTGTTGGAACGACGCCGTGGGCAAAAGTACATAATGGTAAATTTTCTTCCAAGACCAATTGATAGCGCTGACGTAATTAAAATGTGACGATATTGCCAGCGACGTTTCTCCAAATAGACGACTAACTTATTTACGAATTGCCGACACACAATTGCCGCTGGTAATACGGTTAGTAATCACTTTATTGAATTTTCTCTTGACGTGACATCGTCGAGTTCCTAGAGAGATTCTTCTCCCTTGCAAAACTATGTTTCTGCAACGCATGTATTTGTTGAATTACCGTTCGTGAACAAGTCCTTCTCTTTATTACATGTAATAGATTCTTCTTTTGAAGTTTTAAATTACATTGGTAATTTTCTATAATTTATTACTCGAATATGGTAATTTTTTCTTAAAAAGTTTGCTTTTTCTACAATTATTTTACTACAAAACCCATCAAAAACATGATGTATGTATATATACCCTCAAATATTATCGGATTATTCTCAAGCTATAGTTCAATTTCGGAAATTGCCAATTAAAATCATAGAAAAAAAAAAACACAGAAAGTTCGTTAAAATATGCGATTTTCCAATCAAGATATAGAATTTATTCGAGTAATATAGATTACAGTAGCGATGGTGACGGCAACGATGAATGGACTGATTCTTCGTGCGAAAATAAATTGGAAGCGCAGAACGATGCATTGTTTCAGGGAATATCGATTTTCAAGCATGGTTTTAAAGTACGTGTGCGCGTGACTAGGTTTGTTAATTAATGCCGCTCCCAGGTTTTCAATATATAAATGTGACACCTACATATCTTTAAGCTTAAAACAATTGGACTAACAATTTCATTAAATTTAAATGAATATTTATCTTTTTAAACGCAACAATATTTTTAATGACAACTTCACGTGTAAATCAAGTGCATACATATTCGATCGATCTTGAAATCCTGATTCTCTGCGAAGAGAAAAATCGTTTGAGGTGGCCGTGTTGTGAGTTATACTTGTAGTAGTTAGTAGGCCTGTTCCGCTGTAATTGTCACTGGGGGCTGTAGATGTCGCTGCCGGGGTACTGCTGATTTTTCGGCTTGTCGAGTGCCGCCACACCTTGAATAAAGATTTGATCTACGTTTTATATGCAACGTTTTACATCCACCTCTTTTCAGATACACCTCTCTATTTAAAATCATAGATCGTCACACTCTATAGGTATTTCCTTGAAAAGGTTAAAGTCGTTCTGTATAAAAGCTAATTCAAAGGGGAAGGAAATTCTGCGAAAAATTCCTTCAGATTTCCCTATGTTTGAGCTCGAATCAAAGCAATCCTGTATAATAGGATAGGATGATAGGATGATTCTGTATTATTCCTTGTGTACTTTCTGTTCCTATTATTTACAATAGGATGATTATGCGTTTAACTTCTCATAGAATCTCTCTGATTCCGTATGATATCGTCAGTGTTTTTGAAATATGTTATTGATGTCGTAACGTCAACCGTTTCCAGTGCAAATTCAATTTCGAATCGCAATTTCCATGTTTGCGTGGCAAAAGCGTAAAATCGATAACGCACGCAAACATGTCTTCTTTGCTAATGGCGTACTATAAATATAAATATTTGAATAAATATGGCGAATTTCATATTGCTAAAAGATTTATACTATTTGTTCGTAAATAATCGTCGGATCTATATTTAAGTTGAAACTGCTGCATTAGATCTCTTTTCTTACTTAAAATTATTTGGATTGGTAACTTGGATGTAACATGTAATTTATTCTTCCTTTATAAATAGTGTACAGAAGATACCAATTCAGAGAAATGGAAGGAAAGTCTAAAAGCAAAGAAAATCTACAGGAAGATAAAACGTTCGAGCCTTGCCAGGCTATATATGATGCTAAGTAATTTCATTTTGACAATGGTCCAACATCTTAGATTTAATCAAAGCCGCTGGAATACGCCAAATATTTCATATCTGACTTAAACATGTACTGCGACGAGCGAAAAAAGTAAACACATAAATGTAAAAGACTAATTTTTCAAGTGATCGGTAAAGATTAGGTAACAGTAACTACAAGTTATTATTAACGAAATGTAATAGTTAATTTTCATTAGCATTAATAATGTACAAAACATTTTACAAAAATGGACATCTCAAACCATGTTTACAGTTTTGCACATTAATTATACTCGTCGAATCAAGGTTTCAACATAGGTATTTCGTCCACTAGTACTACTTCACGTTTATTATATCCAATAGAATTAACTACTATTTAGGTAAATTATTTTGTGGAATGGTCAAATAATGCTCTTTTCTCATTATACCTTCGACATTCGCTTTCTACATAAAATCAACGGGCTGTGTTTACACTTTTGCTTGTCACGGCGTATCAAGGAAGATTGAAATGTAAAGTAATTCGCACAAAAAAGTAGATATTAGTATTGATGTTATTGTATTCCATATTTGACCTTAAAATATGAATAAAATCAGTCTAAGTATTAATGAAATTTCAAACATTTTTTCTAAAACAACGGAACTTTCCTTTCTAATGAGCACTATATGATGCAATAGAAAAACAATTTGACACTGAAAATTGTGGTCAAGATCAATTTTGCGCTACACTTATTTAACCAATTTTCATCAAATCGAAGGTGTAGAATGGCTTGAAAAAAATACCGCGATAAATACTTTTTTGACACTTTGTACAAAGGTGTATATCAATGTGTATATCGATACACATACTCTGTATGTGCATATCCGTGGTATATATATCCGTTTTTCGAAGCAAAATGTCATCTACCTGTTCAAAAGAGCAAAGCAAAAACATTACATAGAGGGTTTGTTACTGTTAACACTCTCTATTTCCGTGCGTAAAGTATCCAACCAGATATCCAGGAACAGCTTTCAGGGAACGAGATTGAATATTTGATCGAATATATTTAATATGGCAATGTTACGTATAACAATATACGTATGGAATTTTAAAAGTCACGAGGGTTGCAGCGGACTCAATTTTAATGTACATTAAACATTTTGCTCATTGATGACCTTACCTTAATTTTTTTCTCCTTCCTCACTTTCTTCTCCTATGCGAGTGACACAGCAAGATTGATAGTAACAAGCGATTTCATTAAAACACAATCTCCTTTTCCATTTGATGAACACGATACGAGACGAGGGAATGATTTAGGAACACGACTTTCGAGCGGTTTCAACAACTATTAAGTTTCATTTATAGCAACGAACACTGCCAAAGACGTAATCAATAAGATTCGCGTAGGTGCCGTAGATGACGTAGATGAAAAAACGTAGATCAAACGTAAATGACGAAATTATACATTAATTTATTTTAACGCGTTAAAATTACGCTAATGACAGTTGTTCCATTCAATTTGTTCACATATTTGAGCCCTATATGGAACAAAGTGAACGGAGCATCTGCAAGCGTGTTAACCGGACAACGACGAATTTTCACATCTACTCCACGAAGCTTCACATATATCAATGACCACTACCGTAGTCATGGTCAAACATAGATGACGAAGTTATGTATTGATTCACTTTAACACGTTCAGATTACGCTAGTGACACTTGCGCAGTACTATTTGTTCATATATTTAAGCCCTATATGCAACAAAGTGAACGTAGCATCAGCAAGCGTGTTAATTGGACAACCACGAATTTTCACATATATTGCACGAAGATTCGTATATAACAATGATCACTGCCATAATCATGGTCAAACGTAGATGACGAGATTATGCATTAATTCACTTTAAAAATTACGCTAGTGACAGTTGCGCTGTTCTATTTGTTCATATATTTAAGCCCTATATGCAACAAAGTGAACGTAGCATCTGCAAGCGTGTTAGTTGGACAACGACGAATTTCGTTTCGCAAACACCGACACGTGATACATTTTGAAGTTACGTGGACGCGAGAGTAATTCGTTCCCTTAAATTGCTCAATTTCCATTTCTTTCGCCATGTATATTCGAGTATTGCATTTGAATTGCAGAGCAGTGGGAAGTAACGGCGCACGTCGTTGATATATCGACAGGAACATGAATTCTTTTTTCATAGGATGAATACTTTTTTCATCGAATTATTAAACCGAATCAAGTTTTCAAATCCAATCATTTAATTTCATCGTTTTACATCGAACGTTTCAATCTTTTTTCTTTTAACTACCTTACCTATATTTCATCTCGTTGAATATTCAATATTTTTAATGCTACTACCACTTATTGGTAATTTCAAATATGTAATTATCGTTCTGAAGTTAGAAATTCGAAATAACATTCGTCAGTATATGATTCTACGTTTTATATAGAGTAATAAAAATGATACAATGAGTTTCGGTAAATAACCAATAAAAATTTTTGTTCCTTTTTCTTTTTCTTTTCTTTTTTTTTTTTTGGTTTTATGTATCCAAGGTCGAGAATAAACTATGTGCACGTTTCTTGTATTCGTTTCTTGTATTTTTATGAGGAATTCAGTCTTTTTACGCCACAAGAGTCTCAACGTTTTCGTTTTCACGCCTACGTTACGCTCGTTAAACACGTTCCAACAAGACCATGAATAAGGATAACAGCTTTAATGTTTTCACATGTGTTTATTTATTATTTTAGACCTTAAATATTTTATTTATAAATTCTTTATTTAAACAAGTTACCATTGTCGCTACAATAAATCAATGAATGAAATCAGTTTAAATTTAAAATATCATTTCATAATTTCTCGTCACTTGTATCTAAAAACAACAAAAAAACGGTGTACCCACATCGTGCGTAGACGGGAAATTAAAACAGTGGAGCTTAATTGAAACACTGATCATATTCCGCGATTGTAAAACAATAATAGAAAGTCGTGTTTCTTTAGAAGGGTATGAAATTGTCAGGAGATTATGTCATAAATGAAATTGGAAACTGGCTGGTCAAAGGTATTAAACTCAATTAAACTGAACTGTGTTATATTGTACAAAGGCTAGAGAACTGCTACCAAATATCTGCTAGTTTAAAGGTGTCCCTTATAAATTATAATTATATTTCAAATTCAATCTCCTAGTAATAAGTAAATTAATATTTTACCTAAAATCTGTGATATAGATAACAAAAATAAATTCTTTACATTATTCGTTAGTTTGCAATATAATTAGAATATTATCTTTATTTTCTGGTGTCTTTGTTATCCTTAAAAGATAAACTGCTTATTTACAAATTTAACACTGCATATGCTATTAATAAATCATTTTATATTTAATTTTGCAACCTTCAGTCATTGTTAAAACTTGTTGACAATACTGTCGGTTAATAGAAATTTCTAAAATCCCCTTGTTTCTACTCGATTAAAGGGTATATTGCAGAAACTATGTTAGCTACAGTGTTAGTTACAAATCACCTGTGTCACTCCATTAAACTTATACACAATAGTATTGATTCTTGTTTTAATTTAAAATAAAATATGTTATTGTAGGAAGGAAGCAGAATGTTCAAATAATTGAAACAACTTTTTGTCCTATAATTAGTGCCTTTCATTTTAAAAATTAAAAAATTTTTAATCAACGATATTTGGAAGTTTCGATCTAAAATGATCAGGAATTGAAACAGAAATACTTTTATGCCAATAAATACGTATTCTTCACATATAAAACAAATATGAAAACAAAAATCGATGTATATGAATGAATTTTGAAATGGGGAGGAATTATATGATTATACCCATTCTCTGTTGCGTTTAATTGCTTCAATTGATGTTTCATGAGAATTTTCATCGAATTTTTTTGAGATTTTTTTTTTTATTAGAATATTTACAATCAGTTCTCGTTGAGAATTTTCAGTAATTAATTTAATTTGGCGTGATACAATGACATGGACCATAATAGTTTTATATTGTTGGTTCTAGTAGAAACTAAGGATTTAAACTAGAGGGTATTTTCTTTTTAGTCTGCGGATCTGGTCCGTCGTGTCCAGTAGTTGGGTGACTAGTGGGTTGTGGTGGTTGTTGACTCTTGTGTTATATCTGCTTCTGGACTTGTGTATTTCATCTTTGACTGTAGGTATCTTGAGGTCACGGTGGATTGTTTCGTTGGTAACATACCAGGGTGCATTTGATAGGGATCTTAGCGTTTTCGATTGGAAGCGTTGGAGTATTTCAATGTTGGAGTTACTTGCTGTTCCCCATAGTTGGATTCCGTAGGTCCAGACAGGTTTTATTACGGCCTTGTAGAGGGTTATTTTGTTCTGTATGTTTAGTTTGGAGCGTCGGCCCGTGAGCCAATAGAATTTTCTTAGTTTTTCCTTTAGTTGCTTTGTTTTTTCCGAGATATGTTTTTTCCAAGTTAGCCTCCTGTCCAGGGTCATGCCCAGGTATCTAACGGAGTCCTTGCTTGGGATTATTGTGTTGTTAATGGTGACCTGGGGGCAGGTTTGTTTTCGGAGCGTGAAGGTTACATGGGAGGATTTTTTTTCGTTTATTTTAAAACCCCATTTTTGGAACCACTTTTCCATGGAGTCGAGACTTCGCTGGAGAGTGGATGAGGCAATTTCCGGGTCTGCGTGGGTAGCTAATAGTGCTGTGTCGTCGGCAAATGTTGCTATTGTTACCTCGTTTGATATAGGTAAGTCGGCAGTGTAGATGGAGAACAGTAGGGGGCCGAGGACACTACCTTGGGGTATGCCGGATTCTATTGGGAATGTTGCGGAAGTGGCGCCTAGACATTTAACTATGAATTGTCTGTTGGTTAGGTAGGATTTTAAGATGGAGTAGTATGGATGGGGTAGGATCTTTTTGAGCTTGTAGAGTAGCCCTTGATGCCATACTTTGTCGAATGCCTGTTGGATGTCTAGGAATACCGCTGAGCAGTATTTTTTCTTTTCAAGGATTTGGCTGATCATGTGGGTTATGCGCTGGATTTGCTCTACTGTTGAGTGTTGTTTTCGGAAGCCGAATTGGTGATCTGGGAGTGTTTTCAATTCTTCTAGGAGTGGAAGGAGACGATTCGTGAGCATCCTCTCGAATAATTTAGACAAGGTAGGTAAAAGACTGATTGGGCGATAGGAGCTGGTTTCATATATTGGTTTACCGAGTTTAGGGATGAGGGTGATCAGTGAGATTTTCCACGCCTGAGGAAAGTGTTCAATGCGGAGGATAGCGTTAAAGATTGATGCGATGAGTGCAATCCCTTTTATGGGAAGTTCCTTGATTGCTTTATTGCCTATTAGGTCGTAACCTGCTGCTTTCTTGGGGTTTAGGCGATTGATTGCTTGTATGATCTCTGAAGAAGTGAAGGGTTCAATAGGAGGGGACATTTGGAAGGGAGTGTGCAGATATTCGGTAACGTCCGCTGCAGCTATGGAGGAATGGGGTTGGAATACTTCAGTCAAGTGTTTGGCAAATAGGTTGGCTTTTTCTATAGGGCTACGCGCCCATCCACCCTGCGGACGGCGGATTGGAGGTATTATTTGTGGGAGGCGCGTGAGTTTCCTGGAGGCTTTCCATAGTGAGTAGTTGGAGTCGGCTGTGGGGGACAAGCTGACGAGATATTTGTGAAAACGGTCATTATTGTAGTTTTTTATAGTTTTGGATATTTTTCTAGTTGCGTTGTTTAGTTTGCGTTTGTCCTCCGGTGTTCTATGGGTCTGCCATATGCTTCTTAGTCTACGTTTTTCTGCTATTTTTTTAAATATGTACTGGGGGTATTCGTGGTTGCTGATGGGCGTTTTTGCCGGTGTGGAGAAGCGGATAGCGTTTGTTATGCTCGTGTTTAGGTATTCCGTGGCTGCTTCGATGTCTTCATTGGTTTTTAGTGAAGTTGAGGCTGAAGTTGTGTGTGTAAAGACTTCTCTAAAGAGCTGCCAGTTGGTGTGTTGGTTATGTATGGAGCCATTACGTGTATTCTCGATGATAGTTGAACTGACTGTTACTATCACGGGGGAATGATCAGAGGAGAGATCAACCGAGGAATTGATTTGGACGTGTCTTGACGAGATATTTTTAGTTATGAGGAAATCAAGGAGATCGGGTATTTTGTTTGTGTCGGTGGGCCAGTTTGTGGGTTCGTATGTGGTAAGGTAGTTGAGCTTGTTGGTTATTATGCTGTTGAGGAGGTTTTTGCCTCTTACTGTAACCAGTCTGCTGCCCCATTGGGTGTGTTTGGCGTTGTAGTCTCCTCCAGCTATGAATCTATTGCCCAGGGTGTCCAGGAAGTCGTCAAAGTCTTCTTTGGCGATGGAGTGTCTGGGAGGGCAGTATACTGCTGAAGTGGTGATTGTACCATGACAGTCTTCAAGACCATGCTTGGAGGTAGTCTTTCTGGAATGGTGGAAGTTCGTAGTGCTTAATGTTTGATTTGATTATGATTCCGGTGCCGCCGTGGGCCTTTCCGCTAGTGTGTTGGGTATGGTAGAACTTGTATCCGTTTATGTTCAGGTAGTTTTTGTCGGTGAAGTGGGTTTCAGATATGAGCATTATGTCGATTTGCTGGTGTTTTAGGAAGAGTTCTAGTTCAAGTTTGCGTTGCGCTAGACCGTTGGCATTCCACAGAGCTATGCGTCTTGGTTTTATTTTGCGCCGGGGCGTATTAATTTATCCATAATGAGTGTTAGTAGCGATAGCAAATTGTTTATTTGCTCTGATTGTTTCTCTATTAGCTTTTCAAGCCTAGAGACGTTGTCTGTATCAGGTGAGTTGGGGGCACTATTTTGAGGAGGATCCCTATGGCTATTTGGTATATTTTGAGTGCCTTGTACCGCTTGGGCATAGGAGGTTGAGGGAGTGGTGAATTTGGTAGGGCTGGGTGTTTGATTGGTTGGGGGGATTGGGGTAAAGATGAATTTCGGTGCGCTGGGTGTTTGGTAGGTTACCTCTTTTGTTCTAAGTTTGGGGTACTTGTTTGAGTACAGTGTTTTGTAGGCTGAGCAGCCTTTGTAGTTGGCAGGATGGTCACCTTGACAGTGGATGCACTTCGCTGGGGTTTCCGGTGATTTACTGCACTGGTCGGTGGGGTGTGTACCTGCACATTTGACGCAGCGGAAGGTATGGTTGCAGTATTTCTGCGTGTGCCCGTATCTTTGGCACCTTTTGCATTGCACTATCTCCTTTTTGATTTGCGGTGGTTCGAATTTTACTATAGCGTTCATTAGGCGACTGATGTAGATTCCTTATTGTTGGGTTTCTGTTTTAAACCGATAAAAAATAGGGATAACGGGTTTTTCGAGACTTTATGCCTTATGTTGCTGACATTGATGACTTCGTGGCCGAGTTTCGATAGTTCTATTTTTAGCTCGTCGATGTCTGCAGAGTGGTGGATGTTTCGTAGCACCACCCGGAAAGGTCTTTCTTCTTTGAGTTGATAGGTGTGGAAATTGGCGTTCAGGGCCCTAAGTATCTTGGTAAGCCTCCTGTAGGCTTCTGGGTTCGTCGGCAGGATTTTGACTCGATTGTTGGTTATCTTCAGGTTGTAGTCCTCCTTGGAGATATCTCTCTCTAAGGACTTGATCATAGTCTGGGTGTCAATGACATCATTAACAAATATTGGTGGGGGAGGGGGCCTTCTCCGTGCGTGGTGGTTTGTTGGCGGGCCTGCGATTTCCATGGCGTCGTTTGAGGATTCCAATATTGCGAACCTATTATGAGTGTTAATTTGTGTTGTTGGCTGTTCGTTCGAGTTTGGTTCAATTTTGCGTTTTTTCGCCTTATTGGCGTCGTTGGCACGGTGGGATCTGCTGCACTTCTGCCACGGGGGGGGGGGGTAGTAGCGCGGGGTAGTTGTGAGTTTGCACAGGCGAGCCTGGTCGTGTTTGCTGGGCCATCATTGAGCTAGCTATTTCAATATGAATAACTAGTCGTGAGGCTATGAGGCAAGGTTCGGGTTGGGGTTAGGCGCGTAGGCTTTTCTTCTGCCTGGCGGATAGGAAACACTTGGGAGGGTAAGAGCACGCTGTGTTCACTTTCGACGGTTGGGTGACACGTGTTACTTTCGAACTTCACTGGGCACTAGAGACACGTCTGCACGCTTCGACACTCAACAGCGAACTGTTCCAGAGCGAATGACAATCAATTATACGTCGCCTGTATATCACCGGCTCGTGTTCCTTCAGCAAGTTATGTCGCATGGGGACATACACAGTTGACAAATCCCTGGGGGAAAATCCTTTATGATTTGGAAACTCAGGAAAATATGGTGGTCACCGATATCGGTAATTTCCAGCTTAACATTAAAAGCGAGAAATCCATGATGTAATTAACTTTTAGTCTCGTTGGTTCATCGATTTTGCCAGCTCCCTCTGTATTTGCTGAATTTATTAGCAAGCATTACTTATTACTTCGTATGTTTTTACATTTTCTCAAAGACGTACGGATTTGTACGACACTGTCTATAAAAAGGAGTAACTCTACACTGAAACAGAATATGTTTTCTTATAATATTTCTACTACAATACCGTTTTTTTATGAATTATTACTAATTACTTATCATTTGTACTAAATGAATAACTCAATTAAGAAAACCAAAATGTTATAAATAATAATCTGTATATCTTGTGTATCAATATGTAATTGGATATTGTAATAATATTGGAATGTCTTTGATCAGGGATATGATAAAGAACACGCGAAGACTACATTCTTTTGAACATCTTTAATATCCATCATTTATAACATTAAACATCTTTTTAAATATTTAGATAGATTAATACGTAACTCTTTATATATATAAACATTAATTTGAAGTTACAAGCTTAGAGAAATTGGTCGATTAATATTTATAGATCGGCTGTCTCGATGAAAGGCTTAAAGAAAGCAAAAACATAACAATGTCGCAAATATAATTTATAGTTTAACTTCTTTCTTGTATCTGTCTGCCTTTCACGATGTTTTACCAATTACAATAAGTAATTTCGACTTCTTTGCGCTCCGTTTTAACGCATTCGAGACCGAAAGAAATTCATATCAATCAGTAGGCATAATATAGAATTATATATATATATGTCGGAGATGAAAGAACACCGGAACCTTCCCTTCGGAACTTTGGGAATACCCCCAGTACTGTAATTTAGATTTCACCATAGCCGAATTAAGAAACTGTTGTCATTCGATCCGACTGTACTTATTTGAGATTTATGATAGTGAGCTCGGGCTCGAGGCGACAACCAGTCGCCGAACGTAATCGCGGTCAAGGGATGAACGTTTTGTCTAACAAAGGCATGAAGTAACTCTATAGCTCTCCTTAAAAGAAATACTTGGGACGGGGCACGATGGTAAGCATTTCAACGATTTCTGTCCCGTGCCTCGCCACACGCAGACTCTATTTTTTGAGTAAGATGATTACCAGATGTCGACGCGTCTCCACAGTACATGTTCAGCTAGCCCGAGGATATCTATAAATAAATATAAATTCGCTATAAATCTTAAGATTTGTTTAACTAAAGTCCTTCAAACCGACAAACAGTCCTCGTTCCAACTACGAGAAAATAGGAGAAATCTATTTTTCTCACGAACGACGCTTCCTCTTCTCGAACTCTCTCTTAAGGGCGGCTAGCACCCTTCCCTAACCACCAACATGGAAATTGACCAATTAACAGTAACGCCAATTTCCCTCACTTTCCGAACGAAGGCTTTTTTCCACGAATCCGATGATTTCGTGCCCTTAGGCACACCCATCATAGTTTTCCTCGACAGCGTTACCGTGAACAGTTTGCTGGTGAGTGCCGAGGCGTGCAAACGTGTGTCCAGTGTCCTGCGAAGTCCACAAAACAGCACGTGACCATCCAGTTGCTGCTGAGTGCCGAGACGTGTGTCCAGTGCCCTGTGAAGTTCACAAAACTCCACGTGACGCCCATCTGTCGAAAGCAAATCCAACAAACCTAGCTAAGGGTTAACAGCCTCTCGTCTAGTTCTTCCACACTGAATTAACTAGCTCGATGATGGCTCTATCATTCCAAACAGGCTCTCCGGAGCTAAATTATAACTCCGCCGTTTTTCCTCCCCCGTGGCAAGGGGGCAACACATCTATCCTGGTAAACGACCATCACTCGAAAAAACGCAAGCTGGAACCAACCAAGACAAATGTGAATAAGAGTCAAACTAAACCACCAGCCAGCCAGGTGACCACCTTCAATAGATTCTCAATACTGGAGTCTACGGAAGACTCCATGAATACAACCGAAAAGGTAAATAATCTCCATACTCAAAAAATTCCCCCTCCTCCACCAATATTCATTGACGACGTAATCGACATACAGTCAATGATAAGGACCATTGAAAAAGACATCAGAAAAGAGGACTACAAGTTAAAAATTAACAACAACCACGTGAAAATTCTGCCGACCCACCCAGACGCCTGTAGAAAGTTAACTAAGTTGCTAAAAACGTTAAACGCTAAATTCCATACATATCAGCTCAAACAAGAAAGACCTTTTCGTGTGGTGCTACGCAACATCCACCACTCAGTCGACCTAGATGAACTAAAGTACGAACTTCAAAATCTTGGCCATGAGGTAACAAACATAAGCAACATTAAACATAGAATCTCAAAAAACCCACTATTACTATTCTTCATAGATTTAAAACAAAAAGGGAACAACAAAGAAATCTACAACGTCAACCGGCTGATAAACTCCATAGTTAAGTTCGAACCACCTCTTGTAGAGAAAGAAATAGTACAATGTAAAAGGTGCCAAAGGTACGACCACACGCAGAAATACTGCAACCATAACTTCCGGTGCGTAAAATGTGCAGGTAATCACCCCACTAACCAATACACTAAATCCCCCGAAACCCCCGCTAAGTGCATCCACTGTCAAGGAGAGCATCCTACGAACTACAAAGGATGCTCAGCATATAAAACACTACATAATATTAAGTATCCAAAACTGAGACCCAAGGACATAACCATACAAGAACCTAGACCCCAAAAACTCACCTCACCATCAGTATCCTACGCGCAGGCAACACAAGGAAACGTAAACAACTCGAAAACCCACAGTGTACACACAGAAAATAGAATTCCCACCCCACAAAACACAGACAACTTCACCAGACTCGAAAAACTTATCGAGAAGCAAACAGAGCAAATTAACAACTTGCTGTCACTACTCACACTCTTCATGGACAAATTCATACGCACAGAAGCAAAATAAAACCAATGCGAATAGCTTTGCGGAACGCCAACGGTCTAGCTCAGCACAAATTTGAACTAGAACTATTCTTAAAACAACAGCAAATCGATGTGATGCTCATATCCGAAACCCATTTCACCGATAAAAACTACCTGAACATAAACGGATACAAGTTCTACCATACCCAACACCCCAGCGGAAAGGCCCACGGCGGCACCGGAATCATAATCAAATCAAACATTAAGCACTACGAACTTCCACCATTCCAGAAAGACTACCTCCAAGCAACAAACGTAGCAATAGAAGACTGTCATGGTACAATCACCACTTCAGCTGTATACTGCCCTCCCAGACACTCCATCGCCAAAGAAGACTTTGACGACATCCTGGACACCCTGGGCAATAGATTCATAGCTGGAGGAGACTACAACGCCAAACACACCCAATGGGGCAGCAGACTGGTTACAGTAAGAGGCAAAAACCTCCTCAACAGCATAATAACCAACAAGCTCAACTACCTTACCACATACGAACCCACACACTGGCCCACCGACACAAACAAAATACCCGATCTCCTTGATTTCCTCATAACTAAAAATATCTCGTCAAGACACGTCCAAATCAATTCCTCGGTTGATCTCTCCTCTGATCATTCCCCCGTGATAGTAACAGTCAGTTCAACTATCATCGAGAATACACGTAATGGCTCCATACATAACCAACACACCAACTGGCAGCTCTTTAGAGAAGTCTTTACACACACAACTTCAGCCTCAACTTCACTAAAAACCAATGAAGACATCGAAGCAGCCACGGAATACCTAAACACGAGCATAACAAACGCTATCCGCTTCTCCACACCGGCAAAAACGTCCATCAGCAATCACGAATACCCCCAGTACATATTAAAAAAAATAGCAGAAAAACGTAGACTAAGAAGCATATGGCAGACCCATAGAACACCGGAGGACAAACGCAAACTAAACAACGCAACTAGAAAACTATCCTAAACTATAAAAAACTACAATAATGACCGTTTTCACAAATATCTCGCCAGCTTGTCCCCCACAGCCGACTCCAACTACTCACTATGGAAGGCCTCCAGGAAACTCACGCGCCTCCCACAAATAATACCTCCAATCCGCCGTCCGCAGGGTGGATGGGCGCGTAGCCCTATAGAAAAAGCCAACCTATTTGCCAAACACTTGACTGAAGTATTCCAACTCCATTCCTCCATAGCTGCAGCGGACGTTACCGAATATCTGCACACTCCCTTCCAAATGTCCCCTCCTATTGAACCCTTCACTTCTTTAGAGATCATAGAAGCAATCAGTCGCCTAAACCCCAAGAAAGCAGCAGGTCACGACCTAATAGGAAATAAAGCAATCAAGGAACTTCCGATAAAAGGGATTGCACTCATCGCATCAATCTTTAACGCTATCCTCCGCCTTCAACACTTTCCCAAGGCTTGGAAAATCTCACTGATCACCCTCATCCCTAAACCCGGTAAACCAATATATGAAGCCAGCTCCTATCGCCCAATCAGTCTCTTACCTACCCTGTCTAAACTATTCGAGAGGATGCTCACGAATCGTCTCCTTCCACTCCTAGAAGAATTGAAAACTCTCCCAGATCACCAATTCGGCTTCCGAAAACAACACTCAACTGTAGAGCAAATCCACCGCATAACCCAGATGATCAGCCAAACCCTTGAAAAGAAAAAATACTGTTCAGCCGTATTCCTAGACATCCAACCGGCATTCGATAAAGTATGGCATGAAGGGCTACTCTACAAGCTTAAAAAAATCCTACCCCACCCATACTACTCCATCTTAAAATCCTACCTTACCAAGAGACAATTCATAGTTAAATGTCTAGGCGCCACTTCCGCAACATTCCCAATAGAATCCGACATACCGCAAGGTAGTATCCTCGGACCCCTACTATTCTCCATCTACACTGCCGACTTATCTATGTCAAACGAGGTAACAATAGCAACATTTGCCGACGACACAGCACTATTAGCTACCCACGCAGACCCGGAAATTGCCTCATCCACTCTCCAGCGAAGTCTCGACTCCATGGAAAAGTGGTTCCAAAAATGGGGTTTTAAAATAAACGAAAAAAAATCCTCCCATGTAACCTTCACGCTCCGAAAACAAACCTGCCCCCAGGTCACCATTAACAACACAATAATCCCAAGCAAGGACTCCGTTAGATACCTGGGCATGACCCTGGACAGGAGGCTAACTTGGAAAAAACATATCTCGGAAAAAACAAAGCAACTAAAGGAAAAACTAAGAAAATTCTATTGGCTCACGGGCCGACGCTCCAAACTAAACATACAGAACAAAATAACCCTCTACAAGGCCGTAATAAAACCTGTCTGGACCTACGGAATCCAACTATGGGGAACAGCAAGTAACTCCAACATTGAAATACTCCAACGCTTCCAATCGAAAACGCTAAGATCCCTATTAAATGCACCCTGGTATGTTACCAGCGAAACAATCCACCGAGACCTCAAGATACCTACAGTCAAAGATGAAATACACAAGTCCAGAAGCAGATATAACACAAGAGTCAACAACCACCACAACCCACTAGTCACCCAACTACTGGACACGACGGACCAGATCCGCAGACTAAAAAGAAAATACCCACTAGATTAAATCCTTAGTCCTACTAGAATCAACAATATAAAGCTATTATAATCCATGTCATTGTATCACGCCAAATTATGTTACTGAAAATTCTCAACGAGAATTG
Source organism: Bombus affinis (assembly GCF_024516045.1). Classification (NCBI taxonomy): domain Eukaryota; kingdom Metazoa; phylum Arthropoda; class Insecta; order Hymenoptera; family Apidae; genus Bombus; species Bombus affinis. The sequence goes on along the minus strand of NW_026108853.1, from coordinate 157,648 downwards.
ATTGTAAATATTCTAATAAATAAAAAGAAAAAAAAAAAACTTTATGTCTATAGTTCAGTTTGATTTCTGAGATAAATACTATGTCGGAGGTTTCTTTCTTAATTAGGGTTAGCATGCTGTATCTTTTTTGGTTTGAGATTAGTGAGTTGGCGTTTATTGAGATGATTTTCAGATGTTTAACTTTTATCTGATTTGTTTTTTGCTGTAATTGGTGGACGGGTGGGTTTTGGCTAATCTTCGTCTATATTTTCGATGATGTTGAAGATGGAGTCGATTCTTTCTTCATGCGTATTTTATGCTTTTTTTATTTCGTTTAGTTGTGTTTGTTGGTCGCTTAGAGCTTTTAGAATGCTTTTTTTGAAGTCTTCAATGACATTTATTATGCTTATTTGGGGTGAGTCTATCGTTGGGTTGGTGTTTTGTTTGACTCGTGCCGCTATATTTGTTACTTGTGGGCTTGTCTCGTTTATACTTGAAAAGATATAGAATGGATTCGGAAATACAAATAATTCCCTTTATTTAGCACACAACTGTTATACATATATCTTATACTCTTAAGACCTCAAAATTCTACTCGCACGCACGCTTGTTTTCAACCGACTCTTCCAGATACTTCTAACGACTGGCTCTTGTCTTTTGTCTCAACCAAGACCCGGACGTCCTCTGACGCTTACACACATATTCACATGTACAGTGTAAATGTATCATATTCCCAACACGCCTCTTTACATTTATACTGTACACTTAATCGTATTTACATGCTTTGACGAATTACGTAACAGAAACTTTAACACTTATTTATTTACATTTCTCTTAGTTTACATTCATCCATGACCTAAACCTTTCGAATTTCTCTCTACACAGTGCCTTCGTAAAAATAACCGCAGTATTTTCGTCTGTCCCACAGAACACCGGAGGACAAACGCAAACTAAACGCAACTAGAAAACTATCCAAAACCATAAAGAACTACAATAACGACCGTTTTCACAAATATCTCGCCAGCCTGTCCCCCACAGCCGACTCAAACTACTCACTATGGAAAGCCTCCAGGAAACTCACGCGCCCCCCACAAATAATACCTCCAATCCGCCGCCCGCAGGGTGGATGGGCGCGTAGCCCTATAGAAAAAGCCAACCTATTTGCTAAACACTTGACTGAAGTATTCCAACCCCATTCCTCCATAGCTGCAGCAGACGTTACCGAATACCTGCACACTCCCTTCCAAATGTCCCCTCCTATCCAACCCTTCACTTCTGCAGAGATCATAGAAGCAATCAGTCGCCTAAACCCCAAGAAAGCAGCAGGTCACGACCTAATAGGAAATAAAGCAATCAAGGAACTCCCCATAAAAGGGATCGCACTCATCGCATCAATCTTTAACGCCATCCTCCGCCTTGAACACTTTCCTAAGGCGTGGAAAATCTCACTAATCACTCTCATCCCCAAACCAGGTAAACCAATATATGAAGCCAGCTCCTATCGCCCAATCAGTCTCTTACCTACCCTTTCTAAACTATTCGAGAGGATGCTCACGAATCGTCTCCTTCCACTCCTAGAAGAATTGAAAACTCTCCCAGATCACCAATTCGGCTTCCGAAAACAACACTCAACAGTAGAGCAAATCCACCGCATAACCCACATGATCAGCCAGACCCTTGAAAAGAAAAAATACTGCTCAGCCGTATTCCTAGACATCCAACAAGCATTCGATAAAGTATGGCATGAAGGGCTACTCTACAAGCTTAAAAAAATCCTACCCCACCCGTACTACTCCATCTTAAAATCCTACCTTACCAACAGACAATTCATAGTTAAATGTCTAGGCGCCACTTCCGCAACATTCCAAATAGAATCCGGCATACCGCAAGGTAGTGTCCTCGGACCCCTACTATTCTCCATCTACATTGCCGACTTACCCATATCAAACGAGGTAACAATAGCAACATTTGCCGACGACACAGCACTATTAGCTACCCACGCAGACCCGGCAATTGCCTCATCCACTCTCCAGCGAAGTCTCGACTCCATGGAAAAGTGGTTCCAAAAATGGGGTTTTAAAATAAACGAAAAAAAATCCTCCCATGTAACCTTCACGCTCCGAAAACAAACCTGCCCCCAGATCACCATTAACAACACAATAATCCCAAGCAAGGACTCCGTAAGATACCTGGGCATGACCCTGGACAGGAGGCTAACTTGGAAAAAACATATCTCGGAAAAAACAAAGCAACTAAAGGAAAAACTAAGAAAATTCTATTGGCTCACGGGCCGACGCTCCAAACTAAACATACAGAACAAAATAACCCTCTACAAGGCCGTAATAAAACCTGTCTGGACCTACGGAATCCAACTATGGGGAACAGCAAGTAACTCCAACATTGAAATACTCCAACGCTTCCAATCGAAAACGCTAAGATCCCTATTAAATGCACCCTGGTATGTTACCAACGAAACAATCCACCGAGACCTCAAGATACCTACAGTCAAAGATGAAATACACAAGTCCAGAAGCAGATATAGCACAAGAGTCAACAACCACCACAACCCACTAGTCACCCAGCTACTGGACACGACGGACCAGATCCGCAGACTAAAAAGAAAATACCCACTAGATTAAACCCCTAGTCCTACTAGAATCAACAATATAAAGCAATTATAATCCATGTCATTGTATCACGCCAAATTAAGTTACTGAAAATTCTCAACGAGAATTGATTGTAAATATTCTAATAAATAAAAAAAAAAAAAAAAAATTTTCGTCTGTACTTACTTTAAGTATGTTTATCTTGTTCTCTTTTAAGCACTCGTGAACATAGTGGTAATGAACTTCAATGTGTTTAGAATTTTTTGTAAAATTCCCGTGCTTTGCTATACTTATCACTCCAGAGTTATCCTCATAAATTTTTACAGGGTTATCGTCTAGATTTACATTGAAGATTTTCATAATTTCCCTAATCACTCCTGCTCGGACAGCCGAGGAGGACGGACATGTCTAGACGGTCTTCCTCTCCAGGTATAAGTGAATAGTGAAAAAGTGCTTCAAAGTAATAGTGCTGCAAAGTGATAGTGAGGAGGAAATAAAATAACAATGCAGATACCAACTATAAACATAGCAACAAAAGGTGAAACATATTATATAAAAACCAAACAAATTAACATTGAGACTGAAGAAACAAAAGAGCATCGGGGACAGGAAGATAGCAATTCAGAACATGAAAGATACTACCAGGACGAAAGCTGGAAGCCAGCGAAGGCTAGCAAAAAACGCAAAACAACCACAGACATAAGTGCCATAGAAAACCCAGTTACAGAAAAGCAGCGATGGCTGCAAGAATTACCATTAAGTAACTCCTTCAACTCACTAACGGAAGAAATAGACGCTGACCCCGTAAATAAAACCACTATCCAAACAAATCATATTACAAAACCACCACCAATCTTTGTAGAGGCCCAAATAATAGACCCGCTCATCGATCTACTAAATAATCTAGATGAGAAAAACAACTACACAATAAAGCAAACAAAATTGGATCAAGTGAAAATACAAACAAACACACCAGAAACATTTAGGAAAGTTATAAAAGCATTAAAAGAAAAAAATGCTATCTACCACACATATCAGCTTAAAACTGAAAGGAGCTATAAAATTGTCATAAGAGGATTGCATCCTAAAACCAACATACATAAACTAAGCGATGAGTTAGCTAAAATTGAACATCAAACAAGAACAATAAACAATATAACAAGATTCGACACAAAGCAACCACTACCACTATTCTTAATAGAACTTGAACCCAGAATCAATAACAAGGAAATATATGATATCAAACAAATACTAAACACAATAGTAATAGTCGAACCACCACGACACAAAAAAGATATACCTCAATGCATGCGGTGTCAACAATACGGACACACTAAAAACTATTGCAACAGAAGCCCAGCTTGCGTCAAGTGCGCAAAAAATCACTTAACTGTACACTGCCCATATTCAGGAAAAATAGAAAAAGTTAAATGCTTCAACTGTAACGGAAACCACCCAGCCAGCTATAAAGGATGTGAAGTAAGAAAACAACTACAACGTAAACTGTTCCCGCCCCTACGAAGCAGGACAATCACTAACACACAAGCCCAACAGGACAGCACAAATCCTGAAATAATACCAAATACAGAGCAAGCAACAAACACCAAACCCATCAGCACCAACACCATTGGTGGTCTAAGCTACGCTCAAGTAACCAGCCAATCGACACATACACACAACCAATACCACAGCAATAGTAACAATGACACTGCAGAAATCAAAGAACTGCTCAAACAATCTATAAAGAACACCGAAATGCTAACCAGAATGATAAGCGAACAAAACGCAGTACTCAAACAGCAAACCCAACAAATCACAGTCATGCTACAACTAATTACAAACGTGCTAAGCAAAAAATAAAAACGGACACTCTAAAAATAGCAGCCTGGAACTCAAACGGCCTACAACAATGGGCCCTCGAAACTAAAACATTCATATACAATAATAATATAGACATACTACTTGTCTCAGAAACACACTTCACTACAAAAAGCTATTTGAAAATACCATACTACACCGTATATGATACCAAACACCCCTCAGGAAAAGCTCACGGAGGGACAGCAGTGATAGTCAGAAACGATATCAAACATTATCTACACAGCCAAGTTAGCAAAGAATATTTACAAGCAACCACTGTTACAGTTCAAACTAGCAGCAACTACTTCCAGTTGTCAGCAGTATATGTGCCTCCGCGACACAAAATAACAACACAAATGTGGGAAGAATACTTCCAGGACCTAGGGGACAAGTACATCGCAGCGGGAGACTACAACTCAAAGCACACGCTTTGGGGGTCAAGAAACATTACACTTCGAGGTAGAACACTGGAAAAATACATTAGAAATAATAACCTCAATATATTATCCACAGGAACACCGACACATTGGCCGACTGACCTGAACAAAAAACCAGATCTTCTGGACTTTGCAGTTACAAGGGGACTAAACACAAATAAACTAAAAATAACACCCAACCTCGAGCTCAGCTCCGATCATACACCCATAATAATTGAATACAGAAACAAACCAATTCACTATAGCAAACCAGAAACACTATGCAATAAAACCACCAAATGGCAAACTTTCAAAGAAATAATAGAAAGCAAAATAAACTGCAACATCCCGTTAAAAACTCCTGAACACATAGAACAGACAGTAGCAACATTGACAGCAACTATTCAGGAAGCAGCAAGGACAACCACTACTCCCGAACCAACCAGCAGACAAACAATAACAATCCCGCAAGAAATACTCGACAAAATCAAAGAAAAAAGAAAAGCAAAAGCAAAATGGCAAAAATACAGAACCCGAGAAAACAAAAAACACTTAAACAAACTTGCAAAGGAAATAAAAAACAAAATAAAGGAGCACAACGATAACGAATTCGCAAAGTTCATAGGGACACTCTCCACACACGAGAACACCAACTATTCACTATGGAAAGCCACGAAAAAAATAAGGAAGCCAATAATACCCGTCCCGGCAATCAGAAAAGCAGATAACACATGGGCAAGAAGCAACGAAGAACAAGCTGAAGAATTCTCCAACCACCTCTGCAACCACACATTATCAACAACAGCAACCTCAAAAGTCATACGGAGGAGGATCCACAAACCACTACTACCACAGCCGACAAGGAATACACCATACCTAAAACATCGGCACAAGAAATTAGAAACATAATTGATAAAACAAAAAACAACAAAGCGCCAGGAATCGACCTAATCAATGGTAAAATCTTGAAAAACCTTCCGCCAAAAGCAATAAGACTAATGACAGTAATATTCAATGCAATTCTAAGAATTCAATACTTCCCCAAACCATGGAAATTAGCACAGATCAAAATGTTACATAAACCAGGCAAAGACCCGCACCAAACTGCATCTTACAGACCAATATCACTGCTTCCAGTATTTTCCAAAATACTGGAAAAGATAATATACGACCGCATAAAACCAATAATAGTGACAAAAAAACTAATACCGGATCACCAATTTGGTTTCAGAAACAAGCACTCCACGATAGAGCAAATGCACAGGCTTATAAACGAAATAATAATAGCACTAGAAAACAAGGAATACTGCACAGCCCTCTTTATAGACATAGAGAAAGCATTCGATAAAATTAACCATGAAAGTCTACTACAAACAATTAGGAAACAATTCCCGGAGCAAATACACCAATTAATAAAATCCTATCTAAGCAGCAGAACCTTCGTAATAAAAATCAAGGACACACATTCTCAAGTTAAAGACATCAAGGCCGGGGTACCACAAGGAAGCGTCCTAGGCCCAATACTATACACATTATACACGGCGAACATACCAACAACTACCAACAGCACAGTATTGACATTCGCGGACGACACAGCTATACTAGTCAGGCATACTAACCCAGAAACGGCAGTCAAAATACTACAAGAACATATCGTAAAAATAGAAAATTGGCTACAAGAAAAACAAATAAAAGCAAACCCCAATAAATGCAACCATATTACATTCACGCTACGGAAAAAGATACCACCAAACATCCTATTGAACGGCACGCATATAACGCAAACAAAGCATGTCAAATACCTAGGACTCCACTTAGATCAAAAACTCACCTGGAAACTACACATCAAATCAATAGTAGAAAAAATACAGAAAACAAGGAGACAAATGCATTGGCTAACAAGCCGAAAATCCAAACTAAGCACAGAAAATAAAGTAAAAATATATAAAACGATCATAAAACCAATCTGGACGTACGGAATACCACTATGGGGGACGGCAGCAATGAGCCATATACACAAAATAGAGGTAATACAGGCTAAAATCCTCAGAACAATAGTAAACGGACCTTGGTACGTCAGAAACGAAGATATACGAAGGGACCTGGGAATGCCAACGGTCAAGGAAGAAATCAGCAGATACTCCGAGAAATACAAATCAAGAATAGCAACACACATAAACCGGCTAGCTGCGGAAACATACAAAATCATAAATATGGACAAAAGACTAAAAAGGAAGCACCCAGCAGACCTTATAAAGGACATAACCTAACAAACACGATGATGGTACCCCGCTGGGGGTAGCCACCAACATGCTAATTTAACCGCTAAAAAATTCCACCAAATGTCCAAATTGGACAAATAGTGAATTTAAATAAATAAATAAAAAAAAAAATAATTTCCCTAATAGACATTAATTCACTCACCGCTTCCGATAGAGCTACATACTCTGCATACATCAAGGCTTTTGTCACACACCTTTGTTTTTTAGACTTCCAACCAATTACATTTCCATACAATCTAATTACATATACAGAAGTCGATTTCCTATCTAAATGATCTCCTGCCCAATCAGCGTCCACATAACAATCTATCGTTTCACATTTTTCATTCCTTTTATAATCTAATCTTAAATCTCTAGTCCGGTACAAATATTTCAATATTCGCAAAGCATATTTAAAATGTGTCTCATTACAACAATCTTGAAATCTACTCAAATAATTTACACTATAACTTATATCGGGTCTGGTATTTACACTAATATACAACAATGCGCCAATTAAATTTTTGTATCCAATATCCTCTCTATTCTTTGACTTCACTTAAATCTTTCATTTCAAATCTATTAGTTAGTAACTTCTTTACACTTTGTATCTTCCTTTTGTTTTTACTACAAATTAGCAAATCGTCTACATATATTAACAAATAAGCAACATTTTCTCCCTCTCCATGTGTATATAGGCACAACTCTATGTTATTCTTTTTTAAAACCTAATCTCGTCACATACTTATCAAAACACTCATACCAGTCCCTTGGACTTTCTTTTAACCCATACAGCGCTTTCGATAGTTTACAAACTCTATTCATTCCGTCCGCATATCCCTTTGGTTGATTTACATATACCTCCGAGGTTACTTCACCATTTAAAAAGGCAGTTTCTACATCCATTTGCTCAATAATTAATCCATTTTGACAACAATATGATAGCAATATCTTAAAGGTCTGATTTTCTCGCTACTGGGGAGTATATGTCATCAGCTACGTTTCTTTGTTGGAATCCTCTTACCACTAATCTAGCCTTATACCTGTCATCTGATTTTCTCGTGTAAACCCATTTTACATCTAATACGTCTTTGCCTTTTACCCTTTCTACCAATTTCCAAGTTTTATTCTTATAAAGACATTCTATTTCCTCATCCATAGCTTGTTTCCAATCTTCACTATCTTCGCAACAAATCGCCTCCTCAAATGTACAAGGGATATCTACTCTACAATAATTTGCATGGATTTCACTAATGTTTTCTTTTTCTGGATATCTTACTGGAGTTCTCTTATTACGTGTAGATCTTCTAGGGATGTTTAAGCTTTCAAGACTGTTATTATTTTCACCTTCCCTACTTTCTAACTCTTCCTTATTCATGTTTACCAATAAATCATTATCCTCAATGTCATCGTTATCTTTATCGAATGAATTTTCCACAAAGCCGATACATTTTGTGTCTGTTCCTATGACCTCTACATGTCTCGCTATTGTTATTTTCCCACCTAATAAGACTCTGTAACCGACTTCACTATATCCTAACAAAATTCCCATATCTGCCTTCTTATCCCATTTAGAAACTCTTTTTTGTTCTCGTCTTCTTACAAAAACTTTACTTCCATATAGATGTAGATTTTCAACACTTGGTTTTCTCTCGAAGAATATTTCAAAAGGTGTCTTTCTCTCTATAGTATTTGCCAGTATTCGATTTTTCAAGTATACCGCTGTACAAACTATTTCCGGCCAGTACCTTTTATGTACTTTCGCTTCCGCTAACAAGCAACGCGCCATGTCCATAACTGTTCTATTATACCTTTCCGCTGTCCCGTTTAATTCATGTACGTAGGTTGGGCAATTATTTATTCTGATACCTTTATCCCTAGCAAATTTATAAATTCGATTATTCAAATACTCTTTTCCATTATCACATCTCAATATTTTTAACTTCTTGCCCGTTAAATTCTCGGCTTCATTTACAAACTGTACGAAACAATCAAAGACCTCACCCTTTGATTTTATACAATAAATTCTAGCTATTTTGCTATAATCATCGATAAATGAGATGAAATATTTCTCTTCATTGAATCCGGTAGTCTTAAAGGGACCGCACACGTCCGTATGAATAATTTCCATTATCTCCCTAGCCTTGGTTCGATTATTTTTGAATGGTAAATTGTGCATTTTACTTTCTATACACACCCTACATTTCAAAAATTCCTTCTCAAATTCATTCGGTATACCAGTAACTAGCTGCTCTTTGCCCAAAATATTTAAATATTTAAAATTTACGTGTCCTAACATCCTACGCCATCCTTCCTTTTTACTCATATCACTACGTTCGGCGCTGTTTGCTAAGTGCTCCTTCCCTTTCAATATACTTTTCATTCTATATGTTCCCTTTTCTTTAACCGCTACCGCTGTAAGCTTATTGTCCTCATCTATTACTTTTGCAATATTTCCTTTTGAAATAACCGTGTTCTTATTATCTGTTAATTTGCCCAAACTAATCAAGTTTGCGGACATTTCTTTCGCGTAAAAAACATTATTCATATTTATTTCATTTTGCTTTCCAAATGCTTCAAAATAACTTATAACATTCCCTACTTTTGTTGCCTTTATCGATCTATTATCGCCTAAATATATATTTACCGGTTCTTTAAGGTCAATAGATTTATCGAAATAATTTACGTTGTTAATTATGTGATCTGTGCAACCGCTATCTAATAGCCACATTACTTCATTATTACTTATCTCGTTCGCCTCGCCGCTGTGTGCTGCGTGCGCCGTTGCTATTGTCACGTAAAATAAAAAAGCAGGAGGCTCGAACGAAAAGAAAAAATTAAGATAACAAAAAAACAAGAGAATTTATTTCTGAATTTACACTGACTGCGATTTTGTTCTGAGCTCCAGCCGTGACTTTCCAAGACTGAAGCTCTTACAATTTGACTTTCGGTAACATCTGTTTCTTCTTTGTTTGTCATCCCTCAATATCCCCACTACCCTGTAGGCGTACGTGACCGCTGTCACGCTTCTAGGACATTCGGTGGAAGGACCGTTAGGATACAGATGACTCATTAGGCACTTCGGCGATATACATTGTCGCCAAGGCCGCCACATCTCTATCTCCATCATCGGTCCATCGGATTTGAAGTATGCCGGTCGTGACACTATCCATGTGCCTGATCTTGAGTTACCATGCTCGCTCGTGCCGGTTGTTGATTGACGATGGAAATTTCCACGTCCCCTGCTCGTATTTCCTTTGTTTCCTCTTCGTCTGCTGCGACCACGTGTTGACCCACGCCAAAAACTGTTACTGCTTCCCGCTTCGACGCCATTTTGACACTCTCTCGCAAAATGTCCTACTCTTCCACATCTGAAGCATCCTTCCTTTTTTGCAGAAAAGGCGTTGTTTTGCATTTCTCCTCGATTGGACTTATTTTTCTTCTCCGCTATTTCAATTTTATTTTTTACATACGCTACCGTTTGATTTTCTGCTTTCAATACATCTACTATATCCGCTATGTAGATGTATTCTTCGGGTAACGTATTCAGCATGTAATTTAGTTATTCTCTCTCACTCACTTGTGCACCCGCACCTTTTAATTCGTTTATTAATTTTTCGAAATCGCTAAAAAACGATGCTGAATCAGTGTAGTTCTCAAGTCTTATCTTTTCCAATCTCCTTCTGCATACGATCTGTAGTGCCGTCGACTCTTTCGAGTACATTTCATCGAACTTTTTTACTATCTCATACGCCGTTTTTTCTTCTCTAATATATTCCAATTGTCTATTTGTGACGGTACTATAAATTATATTTATTGCCTTCAAATCCTTTTTGTCCCAGTCTTCATTGTCTGTTTCTGTCTTCACCCTAGTTGTGACAATCTCGCATTCTTTATATCTGAGAAACATCGTTATTCTTTGCTTCCACATACCGTAATCCTCACCATCGAAAATAGGTATCATGATTTCCGATCTCTCCATTTTAAATGATTCCTTATCTCTTACTCAAGCGTTCCTACGTGCTCGAAGTGTATTTTTCCTCTTTGTAACCTTTGAACGTTTCTTTCCTTACTGAGAACTCACTCGAACTAACTCGCAATATTGAAAAACAGGCACTAAAATAACTTGCAAAATTATGAACCACGCTCTGCTACCATGAAAAGATATAGAATGGATTCGGAAATACAAATAATTCCCTTTATTTAGCACACAACTGTTATACATATGTCGGAGATGGAAAAACACCGGAACCTCTCCTTGGATTCTCGGGAAAACCGTAATGTCGTAATTTAGATTAAACAAATGTCACCCCGATTGTTCGAGATTTATGATAGTGAGCTTGGGCTCGAGGCGACAACCAGTCGCCGAACGTAGCCACGGTCAAGGGATGAACGTTTTATCTAACAAAAGCACAGAGTAATTCTATACCTCTCCTTAAAAGAAATAGTCGTAGCGACACGCGGCAGTAAATATTTCAATGGTTTCTGTCCCGTGGCTCGCCACACGCAGATTCTATACTCCGGGTAAGATGATCTCCAGATGTCAACATACCTCCGCAGTATATGTTTAGCTAACGTGAGGACCCGCAATAAATCTTAAGATTTAGTCAAGCAAAGTCCTTCATATAGACAAGTAGTCTTTGTTGCAACTACGGGAAGATAGGAGAAACCTATCTTCCACGAACGATGCCCCCCGTCAACAACCTCCCCTCAAGGGCGGCCAGCATCTCTTTCAAAACGCCGATATGGAGATCGACCAATTAGCAACAGCGCTAATTTCCCTCACCTTTGGAACGAAAGCTTTCTTTGACGAATCCGAGGATCTCATGTCCTTAGACCCACCCATTATAGTTTTCCTCGACGGCATCGTCGAGATGGAGAGTTACTCTCCGATACGATCTCGACGACGATTCGAGTAACTCTCGGATACGTAGTGATTGCCCCATGCATTAACATTGAGTACAACTTAGGCGCTAAAGAAGAGTAGAGTTCGTCATCCCGTTGACCGTGGATTCGTTATTGAGCCTAGGATCATTGCCATTAGCCTCTCGAGTATCAAATTATCGCGATTACCTGTCCAATTCCATCATGGTCATGTTTGCACTGGTAAATATCTCCTCTATTGCATAATGATCACGTCCAGTGTCAATAGGGATTCGTTTCACGCCCTTAACCCTAACTCTAATCGTAACGCCAACCCGACACATATATCTTATACTCTTAAGACCTCAAAATCCTACTCGCACGCACGCTTGTTGTCAACCGACTCTTCCAGATACTTCTAACGACTGGCTCTTGTCTTTTGTCTCAACCAAGACCCGGACGTCCTCTGACGCTTACACACACATTCACATGTACAGTGTAAATGTATCATATTCCCAACAATTATGTTTCTAATTTCTTGTGCTGATGTTTTAGGTATGGTGTATTCCTTGTCGGTTGTGGTAATAGTGGTTTGTGGATCCTCCTCCGTATGACTTTTGAGGTTGCTGTTGTTGATAATGTGTGGTGTGAATGTGTTGCAAAGGTGGTTGGAGAATTCTTCAGCTTGTTCTTCGTTGCTTCTTACCCATGTGTTACCTGCTTTTCTGATTGCTGGGACGGGTATTATTTGCTTCCTTATTTTTTTCGTGGCTTTCCATAGTGAATAGTTGGTGTTCTCGTGTGTGGAGAGTGTCCCTATGAACTTTGCGAATTCGTTATCGTTGTGCTCCTTTATTTTGTTTTTTATTTCCTTTGCAAGTTTGTTTAAGTGTTTTTTGTTTTCTCGAGTTCTGTATTTTTGCTATTTTGCTTTTGCTTTTCTTTTTTCTCTGATTTTGTCGAGTATTTCTTGCGGGATTGTTATTGTTTGTCTGCTGGTTGATTCGGGTGTAGTGGTTGTCCTTGCTGCTTCTTGAACAGTTGCTGTCAATGTTGCTACTGCCTCTTCTATGTGTTCAGGAGTTTTCAACGGGATGTTGCAGTTTATTTTGCTTTCTATTATTTCTTTGAAAGTTTGCCATTTGGTGGTTTTATTGCATAGTGTTTCTGGTTTGCTATAGTGTATTGGTTTGTTTCTGTATTCAATTATTATGGGTGTATGATCGGAGCTGAGCTCGAGGTTGGGTGTTATTTTTAGTTTATTTGTGTTTAGTCCCCTTGTTACTGCAAAGTCCAGAAGATCTGGTTTTTTGTTCAGGTCAGTCGGCCAATGTGTCGGTGTTCCTGTGGATAATATATTGAGGTTATTATTTCTAATGTATTTTTCCAGTGTTGTGCCTCGAGGTATAATGTTTCTTGACCCCCCATAACGTGTGCTTTGAGTTGTATTCTCCCGCTGCGATGTACTTGTCCCCTAGGTCCTGGAAGTATTCTTCCCACATTTGTGATGTTATTTTGTGTTGCGGAGGCACTGCTGACAACTGGAAGTAGTTGCTGCTAGTTTGAACTGTAACAGTGGTTGCTTGTAAATATTCTTTGTTAACTTGGCTGTGTAGATAATGTTTGATATCGTTTCTGACTGTCACTGCTGTCCCTCCGTGAGCTTTTCCTGAGGGGTGTTTGTTATCATATATGGTGTAGTATGGTATTTTCATGTAGCTTTTTGTAGTGAAGTGTGTTTCTAAGACAAGTAGTATGTCTATATTGTTACTGTATATGAATGTTTTAATTTCGAGGGCCCGTTGTTGTAGGCCGTTTGAGTTCCAGGCTGCTATTTTTAGAATGTCCGTTTTTTATTTTTTGCTTAGCACGTTTGTAATTAGTTGTAGCATGACTGTGATTTGTTGGGTTTGCTGTCTGAGTACTGCGTTTTGCTCGCTTATCATTCTGGTTAGCATTTCGGTGTTCTTTATAGATTGTTTGAGCAGTTCTTTGATTTCTGCAGTGTCATTGTTACTATTGCTGTGATATTCGTTGTGTGTATGTGTCGATTGGCTGGTTACTTGAGCGTAGCTTAGACCACCAATGGTGTTGGTGCTGATGGGTTTGGTGTTTGTTGCTTGCTCTGTATTTGGTATTATTTCAGGATTTGTGCTGTCCTGTTGGGCTTGTGTGTTAGTGATTGTCCTGCTTCGTAGGGGCGGGAACAGTTTACGTTGTAATTGTTTTCTTACTTCACATCCTTTATAGCTGGCTGGGTGGTTTCCGTTACAGTTATAGCATTTAACTTCTTCTATTTTTCCAGAAGATGGGCAGTGTATAGTTAAGTGGTTTTTTGCGCACTTGACGCAAGCTGGGCTTCTGTTGCAATAATTTTCAGTGTGTCCGTATTGTTGACACCGCATGCATTGAGGTATATCTTTTTTGTGTCGTGGTGGTTCCACTGTTACTATTGTGTTTAGTATTTGTTTGATATCATATATTTCCTTGTTGTTGTTTCCGGGTTCCAGTTCTATTAAGAATAGTGGTAATGGTTGCTTTGTGTCGAATCTTGTTATATTGTTTATTGTTCTTGTTTGATGACCAATTTTTGCTAACTCATCGCTTAGTTTATATATGTTCGTTTTAGGATGCAATCCTCTTATGACAATTTTATAGCTCCTTTCAGTTTTTAGCTGATACGTGTGGTAAATAGCATTTTTTTCTTTTAATGCTTTTATAACTTTCCTAAATGTTTCTGGTGTGTTTGTTTGAATTTTTACTTGTTCCAGTTTTGTTTGCTTTATTGTGTAGTTGTTTTTCTCGTCTAGATTATATAGTAGATCGATGAGCGGGTCTATTATTTGGGCCTCAACAAAAATTGGTGGTGGTTTTGTAATATGATTTGTTTGGATAGTGGTTTTATTTACGGGGTCAGCGTCTATTTCTTCTGTTAGTGAGCTGAAGGAGTTGCTTAATGGTAATTCTTGCAGCCATCGCTGCTTTTCTGTAGCTGGGTTTTCTATGGCACTTATGTCTGGAGTTGTTTTGCGTTTTTTGCTAGCCTTCGCTAGCTTCCAGCTTTCGTCCTGTTGAGGTTATTCGGTATATAAAGAGAGAAATACGCGTGGATAAAGTGTAAGATACAAAGTATATATTTGACTTAATGATGAAATACAGGAATACAATTTGAGCTGGTCCAGATCCGCACGCTAGCAGTGTTACTTTATGACTGAAAACCCCGAAGCCAACGTCGCCTGTCTAGAGTTTATGGTCTGCCTCCCTGCTATTCTTTTGTCTATGTGCTGTCGATGGCTTCAGCGCTTGAGAAAGTTAAAAAGACCAGATGTGGAGTTTTCCTAGAAGTGGTGACCTCTTCAACACGTCCTGATAGTATCTTTCATAATCTGAATTGCTCTCTTCCTGTCCCCGCTGCTCTTTTGTTTCTTCTGTCTCCATGTTAATTTGTTTGTTTTTTATATAATATGTTTCTCCCTTTGTTGCTATGTTTATAGTTGGTATCTGCATTGCTATTTTATTTCCTCCTCACTATCTGTTACGCCACGAGGCTTACCACAGGCTGTATTTTCTAACCGTCGCTCACGGCCCTACAATGTCGCAGTCAGATCGTTTTATCTGACCGCCGGATCATATACAATGTATCGACGAGCGCATAGCTGTCGCCAAGCAGCGAGTTCTCGAAACGTCGAATTTGGTCCGTTACGTTTTCCTCGCAAGAACAGACATACGTGATCATAGGCGCGAACGGTGGCGTGACCTAAGTATAGTGGGGGTCGTCTTAAAGATGAGACAAAGAAATCATCTAAAGTCGATCAGTTCCTTGTGACGCGTCGAACGTTACACATTGAATCGAATCTAACACATAACGTCTGTCTCAAGCTGCGTAGTGCGATAGGTCTCGTTATATGCAAACCGCTAAACAAACCTTGACTGTTATCTTTTTCGTTTTTAATTGTTGATCTTTGACTGAACTTGTTGTTTCGTTATTTTTATTAAACTTTTATCAACCAACCCAATATAGTTGTTCGTATACACTCAAACCTAACCACCTCTATTCTCGTAATAGAAATAGGGGATCAATCAGTTCGTGGCATCGATTGTTTAATCGTAACGAGAATTTACGACTCTCGTTGACGCGTTATCTAGCGATCGCGTCTCTCTGCGAACGGTTGAAGCATTTGGTCCTTCGAGCCGGATTCAGTGTCAAGTGAAAGGTGCACGCCAGTGACACCCACTACCATACAGTGCCACGTGAACCCAACACAACCAGCAGCGGAAGCGTTACTACCCCAGCGAGGTCAGTAACGTAAAGGGTCGTCACCTTTGAAGAGGTATAATTCGGTGGTTGAAACGCAACCACACAGCCTCCTGCCGCAAAGTGGGCAATCGCCAACAGAAGTAAGTTCAAACGATTTCGCTCTCAATTACATAACAAATAATGGCAACCGGAAACGAATTCGCCACCTTGCGTCGACAGCGGGGCTACTATATCGCCCAGTTTACACGCTTCGCAAAAAAAACTGGACGACATTGAACAATCAGGCTGTCCGGAAGAGATCGACTTGATACAAATTAAAGATCGTCTAGAAATCTACGAGACGGAACTCCGTGCCATACAAAACCAGATCGTAGCTATAGACGAGGGAGAGATCGCGCGCGGCATTGAACTAGCGGAAGGATACGAAAAACTACAACGCCGAATAACTAAACAATTGATCAATATACGACGAAGTACGCCGTCACAATCGACAAGCGGCGCATCAACCGCCGGTCGCGTGTCTGCTTCGCTTAAACTACCGGAGGTTCGGATACCTACATTTGATGGCGCCCTCGAGGATTGGCAGTCATTTTACGATTCCTTCTCGTCAACGATAGATCAAAATGAACATTTAGCACCAGTTCAGAAATTTTATCATCTCCGATCAGCCCTGACTGGATGGGCCGCGCGAAGCATACAGTCATTAGCCATCACCGAGTCAAATTACGCAATCGCCATTGACGTTCTTAAGGAAAAATTCGACTGCCACCGTCAAATCTGCATGCGACAACACGAATTATGGAATTGTCATGTCTTCAAAGCGAAGTCGCCCAAAGAACGCCTGGAAATCGCTAAAAGGGCGTCGCTCTGTACCAATTGTTTAGGCAAGGAACACGCTCTTACTCAATGCTCCGCGGGGTCATGTCGCATCTGTAGACAGCGACACCACACGTATCTGCATCAAGACCATGGGCATAGCAAACCACGAACACGTGTCAACCGAACATCGAGCGGTCGATCTTCGCCTAGTTCACCGACCCCGCATTCCTCACATCGTTCGAGACGCACATCCTCGTCTCCCCGATCGTCTCCCCGAGCATCGCCCCAAGCGTCTCGCCGAGCGTCTCCCCGAACGTCTCCGCGAACATCTCCGAAACGCGAATCTCGGTTATCGCGAACGGCGGCATCGGGATCGACTATATCGTCCAGTCCTAAACGACAAGGAAAACAATGACAGCATCAGACGACTGTGTTAGGGACCGAACCACAGAAAACGGACTCATTGACCTCGCCTCCTTTTGAACCATTGCAGCACGACTTGTTAGTCACAGCGCAGGTCAACATCTTGAACAATGAAATTCAACCATTTCGTTGTAGAGCTCTGCTAGACACCGGCTCTAGCATGAACTTTATCACCGAAAGGCTCGCTAACTCATTAAAACTCAACCAACGGAAATGTTCGGTCCCAATCGGAACACTCAACACGTTATCGAAGATCTCGAAACGCTACATCACGGCCATGATCACCTCCATTGACGGCACATACGAACGCAACTTGACGTTTCTAATCATACCGACTATCGCGTCTTGGGTCCCAAATCAACCCGTAGATCGCTGAATATACAGATACCTAGGAATCTCCAATTAGCCGATCCAAGATTCCATAGACCTGCTCCGATCGAAATATTGTTGAGCGCCGGACCAACACTAGCATCACTCTGTGTCGGCCAACTTGATATCAGTCAAGCAAACGGGCCCGACTTGCGTCTGCAAAAAACGCGATTCGGATGGGTCATCGGGGGGAGCCCAACCTCGCAATCATTAGCATACGCATTTCACGCCTTCACGACGGCTTTACAGGCGGACCTCGCCCGTTTTTGGGAAATCGACGAGGGACCGCCCACCGCACGAATTTCGGAAGCGGAACGACAGTGCGAGGAGCACTTTCGAAATCACGTTCAACGCACCAACGAAGGGCGATACGTTGTCGCTCTCCCATTCAACGAAACAACTCCTCCGCTTGGATCCTCGAAAGCCATGGCAATGAAGCGATTCACTTCCCTTTGCCGTCGATTCCAACGAGACAAACAATTCGAAGCCGACTATCACGCCGTAATAGAAGAATACTTGGAATTAGGACATATGACGAAGATTACCACGGACCACTGCACGGACGACGGATATTTTCTGCCACATCACGGCGTGATCAAAGAATCCAGTCGGACTACAAAACTCCGAGTTGTGTTTGACGGATCTGCACCAACAACCACCGGAGTTTCATTAAACGACGTACTTCATACGGGACCGAAACTACAAGACGACATATTTCTTATCCTTTTAAGATTTCGTTCTCATCAGTACGTCATTACAGGCGATGTCGAAAAGATGTATCGACAATTTCTTGTGCGTCCAGTGGATCGGAAATTCCAACAAATTTTGTGGCGCAACTCTGATGGAGAAGTTGACACCTATCAACTTAACACAGTGACATTCGGGCTATCAGCGGCCCCCTATCTAGCCATTCGGTGCCTGAAACAACGGGCAGACGACGAGGGACATCGATACCCACGAGCAGCGATGGTCTTACAGCGAGACTTCTACGTCGACGATGTTCTCACAGGAGCTGATACAAAGGACGAGGCACTATCACTGAGAACGGAGCACATAGAATTGCTTAAACTAGCCGGCTTAAACATTCGAAAATGGGCAGCGAACGACCGGGAACTGCTACGAGGACTTTCCGAGCAGGACATAAACGATAAGCTGCTACTAGGCGAATCGCAAACTTTCAAAACTCTGGGTGTTGTTTGGAATTCCTTTGACTATTCGATCCTATATTCCGTCAAAATCAATCCTACCACCTCTCGAATTACGAAGAGAACAGTCAGCTCCGAAATTGCCAAGATCTACGACCCTCTTGGATTACTGGCATCAGTGATCGTTCGCGCTAAAATGTTGCTCCAACGACTTTGGACTTTAAAAATTGACTGGGACGAATCTCTTCCGGCTGACGTACACACAGAATGGAGCAAATATTATTCACAGCTACCTTTGCTAAATAACGTGAAGTTTCCACGTAAAACTATAATCAAGACTGCAGCGGAAATTGAATTACACGGATTCTGCGACGCCAGCGAAAGGGCGTATGGGGCATGCGTCTACCTTCGCACCATCACTCCGGAGGGTCATGCCTGGACACGACTCCTCACTGCAAGGTCAAAGGTGGCTCCACTCAAATCACAAACCATTCCAAGGCTGGAACTGAGTGGAGCACTTCTTCTCACATCATTGGCCACTACAGTCCTTCAAGCGTTACCAAGCAACATTTCTCGGACCGTTTACTGGACTGATTCTACAATCGTTCTACATTGGATTAATACATCACCCCATACGCTGAAAGCCTTCGTCGCGAATCGTGTGACAGAGATTCAACAGAAAACTCACACCTCCGATTGGCGCCACATTCCCACTACCGAAAACCCTGCAGATCTCATATCGCGAGGCCAATCACCCGAAGACTTCTTGCGATCAACCATTTGGCAACATGGACCGGAATGGCTCCAACAACCTGAAAAATACTGGCCGACGTGGAACCCGGTACCATTAGCTGAAATACCAGAGCAGAAGAAGGCAACATGTCTGTCCGTGACTCCGCCTGACCACAGTCTACTGGACTGGAGAGATTTTCTTCTTGGCCCAAGCTGATAAGAATTGCCGCTCGTTGCTTCCGATGGAGACAAAAACAGGATCGGGGGGGACCTCTAACCACACATGATTTAACCAATGCGCATAACAAATTGGTCAAATTGTTACAGCTCTGCTATTTTCCAGATGAAATACGTACTCTCCGAACAGATCGAAATTCTGCAGTGAAGGGGAAGGTGCAACGACTCAATCCATTTCTGGACAAGGACGAGATATTGCGAGTCGGAGGCCGACTCAGTCACTCACCAATGCCCTTCACTCAGAAACACCCAATCATTCTACCCAAATCCTCAGTTACAGCACACATTATCGAGCATGAACACCTCCTAAATCTCCACTCCGGAACTCAAGCTACCTTATATGCCTTAAGGAGATCTTATTGGCCTATCGACGGCCGTAGTCAAGTTTGGAGCACGCTGAAGAAGTGCGTATGTTGCTGCCGAGCCAATCCACCTCCAGTGGATTACGTACTGGGCGACCTTCCAGCTGCACGGATAACGGAATCTCGTCCATTTACCAACGTCGGAATTGATTATTGCGGACCGTTCTACATCAAGGAACGAAAGGATCGCAACCGACGCAAAATCAAGGTATATGTAGCAATCTTCGTATGTCTTGCAGTTAAAGCAGTCCACCTCGAGCTGGTCACCGATCTCACTAGCGAGGCCTTCATTGCTGCTCGGCGAAGATTCATCGCTCGCCGAGGATTCTGTGTAACAATTTATTCTGACAACGGTGCCAACTTCGTTGGCGCCAACAACGAATTACGAGAGCTCCGAAACCTCCTGCAGTCCGACGATCATAAGGTAAAGGTTCACTCCTTTTTAGCCGATCGACGGATCGAATGGCACTTCATTCCTCCCAACTCACCTCACTTTGGCGGGTTGTGGGAGGCTGCGGTGAAGTCCTTCAAACGACATCTCAGACGTGTCGCAGGTAACGAGCTCTTAACATTCGAAAACTTGAACACACTGATCATTGAAATCGAGTCTATCTTCGACTCCCGTCCTCTGACTCCAATATCATCTGACCCAAACGATCTTCTTGTCCTTACTCCCGGTCACTTCCTCATCGGAGATGCATTAACAAGCTTTCGAGAACGAGATTTCCGGGACACTCCATCCAATCGTCTCTCCAGCTGGCAACACATTCAAAGGGTCAAACAACATTTCTGGTGCCGCTGGCATCGAGAGTACCTGAACGAGCTAAACATCCGAAACAAATGGAGCAAGGGCAGTCACGACATCCGAGAAGGCACCGTAGTAGTCCTCAGGGAGGATAACGTACCATCCATGCAATGGCCTTTGGGCCGCGTGATCAAGGTCCATCCAGGAGTCGACGGAATCATACGGACCGCTACCGTGCAGACGGCAACAACTACCCTGGATCGTGGCGTCAAAAGACTGGTCCCCTTACCCATTCACCCAGATCCAGACGAGTCCGACCACCCACACGGAGCGAAGGAGATTCGTCAGCGACGCACCTGACTCCACACCATATCATTTGATCGGTACCCTCTCAACGGGGGGAGGATGTTACGCCACGAGGCTTAACACAGGCTGTATTTTCTAACCGTCACTCGCGGCCCTACAATGTCTCAGTCAGATCGTCTTATCTGACCGCCGGATCATATACAATGTATCGACGAGCGCATAGCTATCGCCAAGCAGCGAGTTCTCGAAACGTCGAATTTGGTCCGTTACGTTTTCCACGCAAGAACAGACATACGTGATCATAGGCGCGAACGGTGGCGTGACCTAAGTATAGTGGGGGTCGTCTTAAAGATGAGACAAAGAAATCATCTAAAGTCGATCAGTTCCTTGTGACGCGTCGAACGTTACACATTGAATCGAATCTAACACATAACGTCTGTCTCAAGCTGTTGCTTGTGCGATAGGTCTCGTTATAAGCAAACCGCTAAACAAACCTTGACTGTTATCTTTTTCGTTTATAATTGTTGATCTTTGACTGAACTTGTTGTTTCGTTATTTTTATTAAACTTTTATCAACCAACCCAGTATAGTTGTTCGTATACACTCAAACCTAACCACCTCTATTCTGGTAATAGAAATAGAGGATCAATCAGTTAGTGGCGTCGATTGTTTAATAGTAACGAGAATTTATGACTCTCGTTGACGCGTTATCCAGCGTTCGCGTCTCTCCGCGAACGGTTGAAACACACTATGTTTCATGAATTTATTTGCTAACGGTATTGAAACAAATAACAAGCAGAGGACGAACTATCCGTGAACTGTTTTGCCAACGAGTACGCTTCCAATATTTTCTGTTTGAGAAAACACACTTGTTGCTGTTGCAACTCCAAATATTTTTACAGCCGACGCCTTTGCCATGAATCATCGGCTAACATATAAAATAGAGAAAAGCCATAGTTGATTGTAATGGAAATTTAGAAAACCTCAAACTCGATATAGAAGGGAAAAATAAAGGAAAGGAAGGGAGAGATAATTGGAAGCTTGGGGCCAGGTTTAATTCACTGAAACCGGGCTGCTTGTGTCATCACAAAACAGAATTGCCAGTACGTCATTTCTGTGCTCCCGTCCTCGTATAAACGGTTTCACTCGTTAAGAAAAAACTCGTTAAAAAAAAATAGGCGGTGAAGAGAGAAAAAAGCAGACAGAGAGCGCTTTTAAAAAGCTGACGAAGCGTGTGTCACGTAAAATAAAAGAAAATTTAAAAGAAAGAAGAAAACTTTATTTTTCCTTCGTTTATACACTTATAAGACACTTCTGAGCTCTAGCCGTGACCGTACGAGACTGAGTCTCTTACAATCTTTTTACTTTCGGTGACATCTGTTCCCTCATTATCCCCACTACCCTGTAGGCGTACGTGACCGTTGCTACGCTTCTAGAACATTTTGTGGAAGGACCGTTAGTCCATAAATGAATCCTCAGGTACTCCGGCAATATACATTGTCGCCAAGGTCGCCATGTGTTTCCCTCATCGGTCCATCGGGTTCGAAGTATGCCAACCGGGACACCATCCTGCCCGCGGTGTGTGTGTGTGTGTCCTGGTCTCTGATGTGATTTACGTTACACGTGCGTTGCCACAACGAGACACACGGTGCTATTTGTCGTTTTAAATTGCGCCGCAACTTGTTTTTGAGATCTTTGCTAGAGACACGTGAAAACACGTTGGAAGTATATTTCTTGTTTTTGTGGAATTTAGCTGGAAAATGAAAAATAACGTAAAACATGTACTTACGACTTACAGGGTAATTGAATGTATACACTGTAATAACCAGCGATTTAAGGCTTTAAAAGATCGAAAGAAAAGAAAAGAAAAGAAGAAAGATTATATGTTGTGGCAGTCTAACTCGATCTAAGGAAATAGAGAGGGAAGGGGGGGCAAAGCTTGTTAATCTGGAAAGAATACAAGCATCAGTTTCAAGCACTTACAGGGAATCAAGCGAGCTTGTTAAGGTCGTAAGTTGGACAATTATCCCGTGTTAGGTTCAATCAGCTTAGTCCTACACAAAACTGATCCAATCATGCGAAAACAAATGTATTCTGATTTTTGTCGCAGATATTTCTGGTCTACGCACTCCAGTGCCCGCACAACTCATATTGAAACGCCTGATTTTCCCATATTCTACAGCGATAACATTACCTGATTTTTTACAACCATGAAGGACTCGAAAATACTTGCAATCTTCATCTGTTTGCAAATTATTTTCGTCACTTTCGTCCCGTCAGGGGCTGGTAAGTTGATACTGATTAATTATACCATCGAAATTCTATATAATGGCTACAAAAAATATTTGCATCATCACCCTCATTTCCTAATGAAGCGCGTTTTTTTACCAAGTTTTATATTTCATTTCATAGTATCAAATCTCTGTAGTTACACGAAAGTATTAAATGATAGGAAACTTGATATACACGAATTTAATTAATTAATAAGTTACCGTTAATTAATAAGTACACCGTTAACGCTTGCATGCTGGTCGTTAAAACACATGCTGCGCGAATAGGGTACACAGCGATTCATTTAACTCGCCTTGAATTAGTTTTAGAAAGACAAACATGGACAGGGATAATTTTTGTCACGAGCCGTTTAATTTATTCGTTCATTAGAACGAATTAATTTACACCTGCTGAGATCGCGATTGATGTGACAAATTCGAAATCTTGTTACATATAAATATTTTTAAACAACCACGTCGTAAGCTTTGTATATTTTTGAATCGCAACGAAACTGTTCAGAGAAATGCTGAAATTATTAATTAGAAAAGGAGATTTCTACGGATCGTTGTAAAAGTGTCAGGGAAAATATTCGTGAAACAGTTACGTTGTTACAAGTTCTACAAGAAGAAATATTGAAAATCACGTTCCACTTATTCAGTTGCGCGTGTAAAAGGTATCTTGCGTTCGCGCAAAAAATCTCTGAAGGATACATGCTTTATAATAATTGGAGTGTCGAAGTTGTTACGCGGATCGGCGTACACGTACCTTTTAATGAAACTAGGTTACCCATTCGTTATTCGTTCCTAATTTTCAGCTTCACGATTTTTACGCAATAAAATTTTATACACCTGTTCGGTTTATAAATGATTCAATTCAAATTTAACAGAATTAAAGTTGAAATAATCATTTGTACTTCATTAAAAGGTTCTTTCAGCATCTCGTTTTAATATTTTTATTGGTAATATTTTGTTGATCGTTATATATAAATGGAGTTTTTCAAAGGAGAGACATTTTAAGGTAGGAAATGGACATACATTTATAATAAGAATTCAGAAGAAAGAATATTTCATACAGAAAGAAATATTCCGTATGTATAAATAACTACGCTCTGAATTTTATATGTATCGGATATTCCTTCTGGTTAATGTATCTGATGTTTTTTCACGCGAGATAGCGTATATTTGCATCTATATGTCTCTTCGTTTCTCAGTAGTAAAACTTAGCATTCCTGCGGCTGATAAGTAGTTACGCACTGACAACGAGAAACATAAAATGAGTAAGAAGCATGAGACATTCTATAAGAAAAATATAGTTGTTTTTATCTTTCATTGCATATTCGTCAGAATATTGTTAATAAATATTTAAGTTAAGATTTCAGTTGAAATAAATACATAGGATTAGACATTTATTTATATATGTATCTATGAACGCATTTGACATAAAATTTTGATAACGACTAAAATTATATATTCTGATATTAAATTAATTTAATGAGAATAAAAAACTAATTTTTTTAAACAAGATTTTGTATAAAGTTATATTTATTAGGAAAAGTTCGTTCATCCCTTTATAATATGATAGGATTAGACTCATAGCTGTGTAAATCATTTCATGGAATAGTATATGTGTGCGTGTGTGTTCTAAGTTTTTACTATAAAAATGCTAAATGTACTAGGAGACGTTTTTAAAAATTCATACATTTTTCTTCATCAAACATATCAATCGTTATATTGAAAAGTTAATTATCTTTTATTTGTTTCGAGCTGCACATTGATTGAGACATTCGTGTTGGTTATAATTGCGAATTTAACGCAACGAAGTTGTTTGAATCCCTTGCAAGCATGTAAATATATCTTCGAATTAATTGGTCAATTACTTGAGGTTGGAATTGAAAGAAAGGGAAAGGTGGAGGAGAAGTCTTGCGTTTGAATGCGGGACGCTTTTAAAGCCCACAGTTCGCTGAAATTGCCAGAGAATTCAATTAAATGGCAAATTAAACCATTGAACTGAATCTGTTTCCAATCGCGAGCTTAGAAATTCTATCCTTTGAATTTTTATATCAGTCAACTTTCTTTTTGTACGTACGGTAACGAATATAATTCATGAATTAATGAAGTATGTAATTGGATGAAAGTTCTTCTTCCTGGATTCAGTTTAGACTAAGAAAAATTATATAATAACGAAATTATCAACTTAAAATTGATAGAGTGTGATAGTTTTTTTTTTTTTTTTTTTTTTTTTTTTTTTGCGTGAGGAGGGGAAAATGCTGTTACGCATACCCAGTGATCCGCATCACTGGGTTATGTGGGACTCGGGCGGATGTTGTTGCCATACCCACTAAAAACCCCTCCTCCTTTTTCCTTTACTTTGAGGACAGACAACCCCGGTAAAACCTGTCGGCAGTCATCAGGGTTGTCCTTTCATGCCCCGTTGTATCTTCTTCTTCAGGCAGTTATTCTGTATATTCTGTATTGCTCTCGTCATCTTCTCAGATAGTTCAGAATACTGGGCTGATCTCCTTCTGTGGTTCTTT
The DNA here is from genome assembly GCF_024516045.1 of Bombus affinis. Taxonomy (NCBI): domain Eukaryota; kingdom Metazoa; phylum Arthropoda; class Insecta; order Hymenoptera; family Apidae; genus Bombus; species Bombus affinis. The sequence goes on along the minus strand of NW_026108853.1, from coordinate 131,463 downwards.
GTTGTCTTGTATCTCTGCCTTCACTGCTCCGCGTAGTTGTTGTTGCTCTCGTTCTCCTCTTTGCTTCCTTCAAGGCCTTCGCTGTCACCCTCCTGTGAGACATGACGGTCTTGCGAAATTGCCTGAATTTATCTCAGCTCTCGTTCTTGGCGGTCACCGTGGCGATCAGATTGTCCACGTCTATGTTCTCGCCAAGAGCGTTCTCCAGCTCAATCCTTCTGTACGTTCACTTCGGGCACGTGAAGAGGGCGTGCTCTGCATCGTCGTTAGGGTCTCCACAGTCGAGACAGTTGCTGTCGCTGCACTTGCCAATCCTCTTTCTATAGACACCGAAACTCCTGTAGAGGTGGCCGTGTGTGCGTTATATATTTATTGGACGTGCGTGATAGCTGTGGTAGTTGGGCCTGGTCCGCTGTAATTGTCACTGGGGGCTGTAGATGTCGCTGCCGTCGTCCGACACTAGTTAGTGTCGAGTGCCGCCACGCTCCCATGCCCGGTTAACAGCTGCATGGTGTGATGATCGATGTCCATCTTCTTTTTGGTAAATAGCAGCGCACTCGGTATTAATTTCCTTGCGCCTCCAGTTCCCCCTTCAGCTCGTTGCCGTCATCCGCGCCGATCTTGGTCTTATGGATCTTGTTCCATTCGTAAGTCTCTCCGAGCATCTTTATCTTTATGTAGATCGGGAGATTTCCGGTCAACACGCAAAGTGCCGCGTGAGAGACGGTACGATATGCCGTCGTTGTTATGCACAGGGCCGTTCGTTGTGCCCGTTTCAGCTTCTTCCTGTTCTTATCGGTATTCGCTAAGCTAATTCTTCTTTCTGAACCCATACTGCCTCCGATGGAACGGGTCCGTTCCGATGCATCTCTCGATGATCTTCTTAAAGCATTTTTCCCAGATCTTGTTCATGGCTGGGAGTATGCTTATCGGCCGGTACGCGTTAGGGAGACTGGGATCCTTTCCCGGCTTCCTTAGCAGTATTACTCTGGCCGTCTTCCAGCAGTCTGGTTCCAGCTTGCTTCCAGCTCCTGCTTCCAGCAGTCCAGGAGTCTTCCATCGACTCCTGCAGCCTTCTTGGTGTTCATTCTTCCGGCGGCATCGACGACATCGCCTTCGCCGATGACGACGCTGAAGCTGATGTCTCCTTCTTCTTCGGTCTCTGCCTCTTCGCGGCCCTCGTAATGGGAGGGTCCGTGTCCCATGGTGAATAGCCTCTGTAGGACTGCTTCCACCATGTCGATCGGCATGTCGTTGGTTGGTTTCTTGCTTTTGCATCTCTTCATGACTGTGCGATAGGGTTTGCCTTCTTGCTTTCCTGTATGGATGGAAACGCGTTCGAAAAGTAGAACGGAGTAATTAGCGATGCACGATCCCAGGCTGGTGAATATTTTTCCATCGGGAAAAGTCAGGTCGAGCGATACAAGATTTATATGCTCGTTCTGCCAGTTATTTCAACGTCTGTTACGCGATAGAAAATGAACATAAATGAATAATAAATGTATTACAGCCATAAAGATTGCTTGATGTACGCCACCGTTTTTCCCCTATTTCTCCGATACAATTTTCCTTTTTTTTTTCTTTGCCAAACACTTTACTAATCGGTACGTATTCGAATTATCCTCAATTATTCTCGGTTGTTTCCGTTTCCTTTGGATTTACATAAGTACTCGTTTGATGTACGTGCAGAGTGAGATAATAACTATTAACAGCTATAAAATAAGAAGCGAAAATACGTTGAAACTCGACTTCTAGATTCGCGAGACTTTGCAGAGCTTCGAAACTCTCGTGTTTCAAACCTAATAAAAAGTTGTAGAGGGAGAATTACATTGCGAGATCTGTTAAGGAAAATCGTATCGTTGTAATAGGATTATTTCAGCGAGGGAAATTCCGTGTTGCGTGTAACGCGTTGCAAAGCCATGAGCTTTCTTTCGGGTTAATATACATAATCGCCTTATCGAACTTTCCATCTAAACCGTTGCGCTCACACGTGAATTTTGCATTTCAATCTTCTTACTTGCAGTCCAGTCCAGTTTAGTGTGACTAAGCTAAATGTTTCAGCCCTTCCAGGTAGAATATGTTTTATAGAGAGACGTACAACTCTATGAAGGGGAGATCAATAAATTGGGTTATCTTTAAATCACTGACAATTATTTCATCGACACGATTTCACCGACAGCGAATCCACCGGCAATGTCTATCAAAGTTTATGTACCGATACACCGAGTGAAATCACCCACAATCATTTCACCAATATTCTCCTTTGTCGATAATTATCATGTTTGCCACTACATGTTATCGTTGATTATATGTCTTTATTTACACATTCGTTTACGCGCATAACGAGATAAACGAAGAAACGAAAATGATATGTTGTCATGATGTATTGTTAAATTACTAATTAACACGAGTTATATATCTACCTACATGAAAGCTTCTAAATATCAATTATAATTCATGAAAGCACACAAGCTATTTTGCTATACACAAATGGAATTATAAGGAAATGTTACGTGCTAATGATTTAACGAAATTTATTCTTCTGTACATTTGACATTTCTGTATTATTACTTGTGTACTTTCTGCTCTTGTTTACGTCATCGGAAGTAAAATTACGTTAAGCGAATCAGCTAATCTATTTGAGCGATTCAATGGCTCGGTCTTCTCTTATGCGACTACCAAGTAGAAGATAAGTTCTTGGTTATATAACATTTTATAACATCCAAATTAACTTTTTTTTTCTTTTTCTTTTTCTTTCTCTTTTTCTTTTGTTCCCCTTTTTCTATTTCTTTTTTTTTCCTTTCTTTTTTTCTTTTTTTTCCCTTTATCTTTTTCTTTTTTTTTCCTTTCTCTTTTTCTTTTTTTTTCCTTTTTCTTTTTCTTTTTTTTTTTACGTGGAGGACACCAAGCCACTTTTGAGGGGGGGGGGGGGGACGTGGCGTGGTAGTGAACATCCAAATTAACTGGGGCACTAATTAGCTGAAGCTTCTAGTCAAACCAGGTATCAGTCTTTGTACGCAAAGGCATTCATTACAATCGTTTATAGTTTGAAGAAACACCGTTACAAATTCGTGATATAAGAGAAAGCGATTCAAAGCTCGGATTCATTTGTTGGAACGACGCCGTGGGCAAAAGTAGATAATGGAAAACTTTCTTCCAAGACCAATTGATAGCGCTGACGTAATTAAAATGTGACGATATTGCCAGCGACGTTTCTCCAAATAGACGACTAACTTATTTACGAATTGCCGCAACACGATTGCCGCTGGTGATACGGTTAGTAATCACTTTATTGAATTTTCGCTTGACGTGACATCGTCGAGTTCCTAGAGAGATTCTTCTCCCTTGTAAAACTATGTTTCTGCAACGACTGTATTTGTTGAATTACCGTTCGTGAACAAGTCCTTCTCTTTATTACGTGTAATAGATACTTCTTTTGAAGTTTTAAATTACATTGGTAATTTTCTATAATTTATTACTCGAATATGGTAATTTTTTCTTAAAAAGTTTGCTTTTTCTACAATTATTTTACTACAAAACCCATCAAAAACATGATGTATGTATATATACCCTCAAATATTATCGGTTTATTCTCAAGCTATAGTTCAATTTCGGAAATTGCCAATTAAAATCATAAAAAAAACACAGAAAGTTCGTTAAAATATGCGATTTTCCAATCAAGATATAGAATTTATTCGAGTAATATAGATTACAGTAGCGATGGTGACGGCAACGATGAATGGACTGATTCTTCGTGCGAAAATAAATTGGAAGCGCAGAACGATGCATTGTTTCAGGGAATATCGATTTTCAAGCATGGTTTTAAAGTACGTGTGCGCGTGACTAGGTTTGTTAATTAATGCCGCTCCCAGGTTTTCAATATATAAATGTGACACCTACATATCTTTAAGCTTAAAACAATTGGACTAACAATTTCATTAAATTTAAATCAATATTTATCTTTTTAAACGCAACAATATTTTTAATGACAACTTCACGTGTAAATCAAGTGCATACATATTCGATCGTTCTTGAAAACCTGATTCTCTGCGAAGAGAAAAAATCCTTGAATAAAGATTTGATCTACGTTTTATATGCTACGTTTTACATCCACCTCTTTTCAGATATACCCCTCTATTTAAAATCATAGATCGTCACACTCTATAGGTATTTCCCTGAAAAGGTTAAAGTCGTTTTGTATAAAAGCCAATTCAAAGGGGAAGGAAATTCTGCGAAAAATTCTTTCAGATTTCCCTATGTTTGAGCTCGAATCAAAGCAATCCTGTATAATAGGATAGGATGATAGGATGATTCTGTATTATTCCTTGTGTACTTTCTGTTCCTGTTATTTACAATAGGATGATTATGCGTTTAACTTCTCATAGAATCTCTCTGATTCCGTATGATATCGTCAGTGTTTTTGAAATATGTTATTGATGTCGTAACGTCAACCGTTTCCAGTGCAAATTCAATTTCGAATCGCAATTTCCATGTTTGCGTGGCAAAAGCGTAAAATCGATAACGCACGCAAACATGTCTTCTTTGCTAATGGCGTACTATAAATATAAATATTTGAATAAATATTGCGAATTTCATATTGCTAAAAGATTTATACTATTCGTTCGTAAATAATCGTCGGATCTATATTTAAGTGGAAACTGCTGCATTAGATCTCTTTTCTTACTTAAAATTATTTGGATTGGTAACTTGGATGTAGCATGTAATTTATTCTTCCTTTATAAATAGTGTACAGAAGATACCAATTCAAAGAAATGGAAGGAAAGTCTAAAAGCAAAGAAAATCTACAGGAAGATAAAACGTTCGAGCCTTGCCAGGCTATATAAGATGCTAAATAATTTCATTTTGACAATGGTCCTACATCCTACTATGCATAAATTTAATATTAATATCAGCAGGTTTCATGCCAAGTATTACATCTAACGTATAACCACAAGCCCTGGTTTTAAATGCCTTATAGTAACACCGAAAAGATTATTCAGTTGGATGTCTGACTCAACATCAATATTTTACTTAGAAGATAATACGTCGAGAGCATGTTGGTGGATGGAATGGGAGATGAATGAAGGCTTACTTCTGTAAAATACGTAAAATGGTAGTCGGAATGAATTTTGGCGCTTGGGGACAGAAAAAGAGCTGACTGACACTGTCATACACCTGAATTTATAAAATTTTGAAAATCGATGTAACCTTTGAACTTTATCGTATTCTGTTTCATAGCACAAATTATTCTTCCCGAAATGTACGTTTAGTGTTATAATATATTTGACCAACGGTTCTCAAATACTAGTTTTGCAAAAGCAATGGTGGAATTGGAGCAATTCTTTCTTCTTTCATTCTTTGAATGACCTGGATTTTCGAGTAGTCTAGTGACGATTGATCCGTACAATTAATCGATTTCTTTTTATTACACAAGTGCAAGAAATTCCGCTTTGAACGCAGATGTTGCAACATCGAATGCCTGAACCCCACAGAAGATCCGACCGCATTTAATGTCACTACCGTCGATGATTCACCCAGAAATGGTTCACTTCAGAACCATAGTCCCATATCTGGAAGCGTCAATCACTATGTGTCACATAGTCATATGTGGATGCTGAGCTTATTGATGGTAATTGTAATATTTTAATTTTTTTTATTCTATATTTTCGACTTCTTTTTTCGAGTAGAATCACCAATTTTCCGCTTGTACTATCAATTACCAACCAGCCCGTATGACAAAATTCTATTTTAAACACAAAACTCGCCATGAGTGGCTATTTTGTTTACGAAATTAAACGAATTTAATAAATGAAATGGCAAGGAAGGAACTACAAGTGACCGTCAAACTATTTTTATGCTTGAAAAGTAATTCGCGAAGTAATATAAAATAATACTACTGATTTGTGTCTCTTTCAGAACTTTTTCTTAATCTCTTGTTTTTTCCCTTCAAATTTATTATTTATTATTTATTCGGTGTCACGAAAACCGATTAAATATTGTCAGTTCTCGTTCAATTGTCACTTCAAAGTTGTTAGTTCAAAGGTTCTCATACATCATAAAGCAAGGGACCAAATCTTTAACTTATTACAAATTAAACCTTTTATTGTAATTACGAAAATTATGAAAGTCCCAAGCGAAACAAGTAGGGAACATGAACTGCTCAGCGAACCAAAGAACGGCTCAGTGACAAAATTAATAAAGTAAGGATCACAAATATTACAACATTACACTCTTACATCACATAATAGTTCTCTATACAAAAGATATATAGCGAATCGACTTTTCACAACGATAAGAATCAACAGAACCAATTAAGACCAGGCGAAACTCTCATAAGACAACAATATCAGAGGGATCAAATCAGCGATTTTAATCTATGTTACAAATTATAGTTATCAAGAAAAATTGCTCTTTTCACGAAAATTATGCTGATGACACACTCACAATGCATTTTATATTTGATAGTCGGATGTGCTCGTGGCCATCAGGAGTATAAAGACGACGTTTTTAGAAAATGACAGCGCTGTCGGGTTTTAAAAGCTTTTATTTTTTTATTCATCATTACGAAGATTGTGATGGAAGAACGTAATGGGGTAAAATCTGACTATTCCTTAATGAAGAATGCTTAAAGAGATTCTATAGAAAACGGTGATCGTTTCGTTGGGTAGTTCATTCGAATTTTGATCAGGATTATTGAGATAGAAGGGTCGAGAGCTTCGTGGAATATAAACTTTGACGCTTCGACGCTTCATCTCTTTTCAAGCTCACCAGTCACAAACCATGGTTCACTGAATATATCTTTTTGGAAAATCCTTTTTGGATTTTCGTACGAGAAACATGGTATGTTTGACAAGGGATTTTCTTTTGAGGCAATTTAGAGTGACAAAAAGGTCTTTCTGTTAGGTAGCTTGACGAGAAAAATGTTTTATTAATAACGTAAATGGAACGAGTAGTTACGAATTTAAATAGAATATGACCAAATGGAATATATATCTTCTCTTCGACTTTCATAAGCTGAAAGCCCCGTATCTAAATTTTATCTTAATTATTTGAAGCAAAAAGTATGTTTTCTGAAACTTTCGTTTCTCGTGATGAGTACTTTATGATGCAATAAAAAATTTTGTCTGAAAATTATACTCAAGATCAATTTCATGATCCATTTTCTCTAACAGATCTCCATCTTCCACAGCTATAACAAATAATTTTTTCACACTCTATACATTTAACATCGATTATAATTCTGATAATTGAAACACCGAACATCAATGTGTTTATTCACTACGCCAACACAGATAACAATTAACATTGATATATAATATATATTTGACGATATATATCTGAAAGAATAGAAATTTCATTTAATCGACTATATGACCATACTCGGTTAAGTACCAACAACGACTATCTATCAACCTTATCTTACTTCCTCAAAGATATAGAAAGACTTTAAAAATTTCAGCCATGTGATTTGGTCCTTTAAAATTTAGAAGTAATATAACGATAAAATACCATCAAAACCTTTAAATTTAACGCACGAAAACATGTCTTCTTTGCTAATGGCGTACTATAAATATAAATATTTGAATAAATATTGCGAATTTCATATTGCTAAAAGATTTATACTATTCGTTCGTAAATAATCGTCGGATCTATATTTAAGTTGAAACTGTTGCATTAGATCTCTTTTCTTACTTAAAATTATTTGGATTGGTAACTTGGATGTAACATGTAATTTATTCTTCCTTTATAAATAGTATACAGAAGATACCAATTCAAAGAAAGTTCAGCAAACTGACAATATTTAATCGGTTTTCGTGACACCGAATAAATAATAAATAATAAATTTGAAGGGAAAAAACAAGAGATTAAGAAAAAATTCTGAAAAATTCTGACACAAATCAGTAGTATTATTTTATATTACTTCGCGAATTACTTTTCAAGCATAAAAATAGTTTGACGGTCACTTGTAGTTCCTTCCTTGCCATTTCATTTATTAAATTCGTTTAATTTCGTAAACAAAATAGCCACTCATGGCGAGTTTTGTGTTTAAAATAGAATTTTGTCATACGGGCTGGTTGGTAATTGATAGTACAAGCGGAAAATTGGTGATTCTACTCGAAAAAAGAAGTCGAAAATATAGAATAAAAAAAATTAAAATATTACAATTACCATCAATAAGCTCAGCATCCACATATGACTATGTGACACATAGTGATTGACGCTTCCAGATATGGGACTATGGTTCTGAAGTGAACCATTTCTGGGTGAATCATCGACGGTAGTGACATTAAATGCGGTCGGATCTTCTGTGGGGTTCAGGCATTCGATGTTGCAACATCTGCGTTCAAAGCGGAATTTCTTGCACTTGTGTAATAAAAAGAAATCGATTAATTGTACGGATCAATCGTCACTAGACTACTCGAAAATCCAGGTCATTCAAAGAATGAAAGAAGAAAGAATTGCTCCAATTCCACCATTGCTTTTGCAAAACTAGTATTTGAGAACCGTTGGTCAAATATATTATAACACTAAACGTACATTTCGGGAAGAATAATTTGTGCTATGAAACAGAATACGATAAAGTTCAAAGGTTACATCGATTTTCAAAATTTTATAAATTCAGGTGTATGACAGTGTCAGTCAGCTCTTTTTCTGTCCCCAAGCGCCAAAATTCATTCCGACTACCATTTTACGTATTTTACAGAAGTAAGCCTTCATTCATCTCCCATTCCATCCACCAACATGCTCTCGACGTATTATCTTCTAAGTAAAATATTGATGTTGAGTCAGACATCCAACTGAATAATCTTTTCGGTGTTACTATAAGGCATTTAAAACCAGGGCTTGTGGTTATACGTTAGATGTAATACTTGGCATGAAACCTGCTGATATTAATATTAAATTTATGCATAATAGGATGTAGGACCATTGTCAAAATGAAATTATTTAGCATCTTATATAGCCTGGCAAGGCTCGAACGTTTTATCTTCCTGTAGATTTTCTTTGCTTTTAGACTTTCCTTCCATTTCTTTGAATTGGTATCTTCTGTATACTATTTATAAAGGAAGAATAAATTACATGTTACATCCAAGTTACCAATCCAAATAATTTTAAGTAAGAAAAGAGATCTAATGCAACAGTTTCAACTTAAATATAGATCCGACGATTATTTACGAACGAATAGTATAAATCTTTTAGCAATATGAAATTCGCAATATTTATTCAAATATTTATATTTATAGTACGCCATTAGCAAAGAAGACATGTTTTCGTGCGTTAAATTTAAAGGTTTTGATGGTATTTTATCGTTATATTACTTCTAAATTTTAAAGGACCAAATCACATGGCTGAAATTTTTAAAGTCTTTCTATATCTTTGAGGAAGTAAGATAAGGTTGATAGATAGTCGTTGTTGGTACTTAACCGAGTATGGTCATATAGTCGATTAAATGAAATTTCTATTCTTTCAGATATATATCGTCAAATATATATTATATATCAATGTTAATTGTTATCTGTGTTGGCGTAGTGAATAAACACATTGATGTTCGGTGTTTCAATTATCAGAATTATAATCGATGTTAAATGTATAGAGTGTGAAAAAATTATTTGTTAGAGCTGTGGAAGATGGAGATCTGTTAGAGAAAATGGATCATGAAATTGATCTTGAGTATAATTTTCAGACAAAATTTTTTATTGCATCATAAAGTACTCATCACGAGAAACGAAAGTTTCAGAAAACCCCTGGATCGTAAATAATTCGTTCTTTTGAAAAAAGCTGTTTAAAATTTCTTATACTAATCCCTATACTAATTGTGTATACTAATTGTATTTAGTATATTATGTTATAAATAATGGTTAATATAAGTATCAAAATAAATAGACAACAATTAATTAGATAACATCGTAATAACATAATATAATATAATGGGCGTAATCATATACAGTAAAACTTAGAAAATATGCTCTGGATGAATTCGGTGAAAATTATCCTTTGTTCCGTGGTATATATAGGCAAAAACGAATGGTAGACCGCAGCATAATAGTTTCCAACCATCCACAATTGTTCTAATTCCTCACTCGACGTCTTTCATGTTCATTCATGTAGGAAAAAGTATGTTATCGTTTAATAATAAGCTTTTAAGCGTTTAATAACATCTCGTCGAGTAGAAATTCCACACGAAGCAGTGAGAAAAATAATATTTGAAGAAGATCTATGTTCTCAGCTTCGTCGTGTGCAAGAACTTTGTAGGATAGATTGTATCATGCGATGAAAATTTTATACTTGTAAGTTAAGAAAATTGGAACGAAAATTCACGTTGTCTCAAAGATATCTTGTTTTTGGATAGAAATAGTTACTTTACTAACAACATTCTCAATATTAAGGATATGAACATCTTTGATTTAATCAAAGCCGCTGGAATACGCTAGATATTTCATATCTGACTTAAACATGTACTGCGACGAGCGAAAAAAGTAAACACATAAATGTAAAAGACTAATTTTTCAAGTGATCGGTAAAGATTAGGTAACAGTAACTACAAGTTATTATTAACGAAATGTAATAGTTAATTTTCATTAACATTAATAATGTACAAAACATTTTACAAAAATGGACATCTCAAACCATGTTTACAGTTTTGCACATTAATTATACTCGTCGAATCAAGGTTTCAACATAGGTATTTCGTCCACTAGTACTACTTCACGTTTATTATATCCAATAGAATTAACTACTATTTAGGTAAATTATTTTGTGGAATGGTCAAATAATGCTCTTTTCTCATTATACCTTCGACATTCGCTTTCTACATAAAATCAACGGGCTGTGTTTACACTTTTGCTTGTCACGGCGTATCAAGGAAGATTGAAATGTAAAGTAATTCGCACAAAAAAGTAGATATTAGTATTGATGTTATTGTATTCCATATTTGACCTTAAAATATGAATAAAATCAGTCTAAGTATTAATGAAATTTCAAACATTTTTTCTAAAACAACGGAACTTTCCTTTCTAATGAGCACTATATGATGCAATAGAAAAACAATTTGACACTGAAAATTGTGGTCAAGATCAATTTTGCGCTACACTTATTTAACCAATTTTCATCAAATCGAAGGTGTAGAATGGCTTGAAAAAAATACCGCGATAAATACTTTTTTGACACTTTGTACAAAGGTGTATATCAATGTGTATATCGATACACATACTCTGTATGTGCATATCCGTGGTATATATATCCGTTTTTCGAAGCAAAATGTCATCTACCTGTTCAAAAGAGCAAAGCAAAAACATTACATAGAGGGTTTGTTACTGTTAACACTCTCTATTTCCGTGCGTAAAGTATCCAACCAGATATCCAGGAACAGCTTTCAGGGAACGAGATTGAATATTTGATCGAATATATTTAATATGGCAATGTTACGTATAACAATATACGTATGGAATTTTAAAAGTCACGAGGGTTGCAGCGGACTCAATTTTAATGTACATTAAACATTTTGCTCATTGATGACCTTACCTTAATTTTTTTCTCCTTCCTCACTTTCTTCTCCTATGCGAGTGACACAGCAAGATTGATAGTAACAAGCGATTTCATTAAAACACAATCTCCTTTTCCATTTGATGAACACGATACGAGACGAGGGAATGATTTAGGAACACGACTTTCGAGCGGTTTCAACAACTATTAAGTTTCATTTATAGCAACGAACACTGCCAAAGACGTAATCAATAAGATTCGCGTAGGTGCCGTAGATGACGTAGATGAAAAAACGTAGATCAAACGTAAATGACGAAATTATACATTAATTTATTTTAACGCGTTAAAATTACGCTAATGACAGTTGTTCCATTCAATTTGTTCACATATTTGAGCCCTATATGGAACAAAGTGAACGGAACATCTGCAAACGTGTTAACCGGACAACGACGAATTTTCACATCTACTCCACGAAGCTTCACATATATCAATGACCACTACCGTAGTCATGGTCAAACATAGATGACGAAGTTATGTATTGATTCACTTTAACACGTTCAGATTACGCTAGTGACACTTGCGCAGTACTATTTGTTCATATATTTAAGCCCTATATGCAACAAAGTGAACGTAGCATCAGCAAGCGTGTTAATTGGACAACCACGAATTTTCACATATATTGCACGAAGATTCGTATATAACAATGATCACTGCCATAATCATGGTCAAACGTAGATGACGAGATTATGCATTAATTCACTTTAAAAATTACGCTAGTGACACTTGCGCAGTACTATTTGTTCATATATTTAAGCCCTATATGCAACAAAGTGAACGTAGCATCAGCAAGCGTATTAATTGGACAACCACGAATTTTCACATATATTGCACGAAGATTCGTATATAACAATGATCACTGCCATAATCATGGTCAAACGTAGATGACGAGATTATGCATTAATTCACTTTAAAAATTACGCTAGTGACACTTGCGCAGTACTATTTGTTCATATATTTAAGCCCTATATGCAACAAAGTGAACGTAGCATCTGCAAGCGTGTTAGTTGGACAACGACGAATTTCGTTTCGCAAACACCGACACGTGATACATTTTGAAGTTACGTGGATGCGAGAGTAATTCGTTCCCTTAAATTGCTCAATTTCCATTTCTTTCGCCATGTATATTCGAGTATTGCATTTGAATTGCAGAGCAGTGGGAAGTAACGGCGCACGTCGTTGATATATCGACAGGAACATGAATTCTTTTTTCATAGGATGAATACTTTTTTCATCGAATTATTAAACCGAATCAAGTTTTCAAATCCAATCATTTAATTTCATCGTTTTACATCGAACGTTTCAATCTTTTTTCTTTTAAATACCTTACCTATATTTCATCTCGTTGAATATTCCATATTTTTAATGCTACTACCACTTATTGGTAATTTCAAATATGTAATTATCGTTCTGAAGTTAGAAATTCGAAATAACATTCGTCAGTATATGATTCTACGTTTTATATAGAGTAATAAAAATGATACAATGAGTTTCGGTAAATAACCAATAAAAATTTTTGTTCCTTTTTCTTTTTCTTTTTTTTTTTTTTTTTTTTTGGTTTTATGTATCCAAGGTCGAGAATAAACTATGTGCACGTTTCTTGTATTCGTTTCTTGTATTTTTATGAGGAATTCAGTCTTTTTACGCCACAAGAGTCTCAACGTTTTCGTTTTCACGCCTACGTTACGCTCGTTAAACACGTTCCAACAAGACCATGAATAAGGATAACAGCTTTAATGTTTTCACATGTTTGACACAATGTTTCACACAAAAACGTAGACTAAGAAGCATATGGCAGACCCATAGAACACCGGAGGACAAACGCAAACTAAACAACGCAACTAGAAAACTATCCTAAACTATAAAAAACTACAATAATGACCGTTTTCACAAATATCTCGCCAGCTTGTCCCCCACAGCCGACTCCAACTACTCACTATGGAAGGCCTCCAGGAAACTCACGCGCCTCCCACAAATAATACCTCCAATCCGCCGTCCGCAGGGTGGATGGGCGCGTAGCCCTATAGAAAAAGCCAACCTATTTGCCAAACACTTGACTGAAGTATTCCAACTCCATTCCTCCATAGCTGCAGCGGACGTTACCGAATATCTGCACACTCCCTTCCAAATGTCCCCTCCTATTGAACCCTTCACTTCTTCAGAGATCATAGAAGCAATCAGTCGCCTAAACCCCAAGAAAGCAGCAGGTCACGACCTAATAGGAAATAAAGCAATCAAGGAACTTCCGATAAAAGGGATTGCACTCATCGCATCAATCTTTAACGCTATCCTCCGCCTTCAACACTTTCCCTAGGCTTGGAAAATCCCACTGATCACCCTCATCCCTAAACCCGGTAAACCAATATATGAAACCAGCTCCTATCGCCCAATCAGTCTTTTACCTACCCTGTCTAAACTATTCGAGAGGATGCTCACGAATCGTCTCCTTCCACTCCTAGAAGAATTGAAAACACTCCCAGACCACCAATTCGGCTTCCGAAAACAACACTCAACAGTAGAGCAAATCCACCGCATAACCCACATGATCAGCCAAACCCTTGAAAAGAAAAAATACTGCTCAGCGGTATTCCTAGACATCCAACAGGCATTCGACAAAGTATGGCATAAAGGGCTACTCTACAAGCTCAAAAAGATCCTACCTCATCCATACTACTCCATCTTAAAATCCTACCTAACCAACAGACAATTCATAGTTAAATGTCTAGGCGCCACTTCCGCAACATTCCCAATAGAATCCGGCATACCCCAAGGTAGTGTCCTTGGACCCCTACTGTTTTCCATCTACACTGCCGACTTACCTATAGCAAACGAGGTAACAATAGCAACATTTGCCGACGACATAGCACTATTAGCTACCCACGCAGACCCGGCAATTGCCTCATCCACTCTCCAGCGAAGTATCGACACCATGGAAAAGTGGTTCCAAAAATGGGGTTTCAAAATAAACGAAAAAAAATCCTCTCATGTAACCTTCACGCTCCGAAAACAAACCTGCCCCCAGGTCACCATTAACAACACAATAATCCCAAGCAAGGACTCCGTAAGATACATGGGCATGACCCTGGACAGGAGGCTAACTTGGAAAAAACATATCTCAGAAAAAACAAAGCAACTAAAGGAAAAATTAAGAAAATTCTATTGGTTCACGGGCCGACGCTCCAAACTAAACATACAGAACAAAATAATCCTCTACAAGGCCGTAATAAAACCTGTCTGGACCTATGGAATCCAACTATGGGGAACAGCAAGTAATTCCAACATTGAAATACTCCAACGCTTCCAATCGAAAACGCTAAGATCCCTATCAAATGCACCCTGGTATGTTACCAACGAAACAATCCACCGTGACATCAAGATACCTACAGTCAAAGATGAAATACACAAGTCCAGAAGCAGATATAACACAAGAGTCAACAACCACCACAACCCACTAGTCACCCAACTACTGGACACGACGGACCGATCTACATTTATCATATTTTATATAAAATTAGAAGGGACCTTTAAAAAATTGCATGCAACAACACACTTACAGGTACTCTTGAATTAGTTTTTCTACATGTCCGATTATGTCTTTATATGTATATGTCAATTCAAATTTATTTTCTTAAATGTCCCTTAATGAAAAACTAACACTTCATATTAACTTTGAACTTTTGAGTTCTTAGAATATTCTGATTTAGTCACTGGCTGTACCATAAATTCATTTACAGATATTATATTTCCACCAAGAGCTAGTTTTATTATGAGCCTTCCTGCATCATCATCGAATCCTTCTATTTGACCATAATTATTACTTTGTTCTCCAGCTATAATTTTCACAAATGTTCCTTTCTCGATTTTAACTTCTTCCTCTTCTTTTTTGAAATCTGTATTTTTCTTCTGCAATGCTACTTTGTCTGCTCCAAGACCCATACCTTTTGGTCGTAATTCTGGTATGACAGCTGCTACTAATCTGTAATAGTTAGAATAAACGATTGTGAAATAAAAAATGATGTTCTCTGTTTACTTTCCAATAAGTGATGTATTAAATACATATAATTAATTTAATCCAGAGTAAAATTCATACTTTTCATTTCAACCAATTCCCTTTCCTGGTTGCCATCCCATTCCCCTTAACATTGCTACACCAAAAGCATCAATAGGAATTTTTTCATAATCTTCTAACGTAGACTGAAAAATACAAAACGATATTTATAATATGCAAATGTAATACATCTGTGCATTGCACATCAATATGTTGATAACGTACCTGTTCTTTGCCTCTTAATGATTCATCTTCTACTAAAGGTAAAGTTAAATCATTTGTTTTAGTTTCATATTTATTCTTTGACTTAAGTTCCCCAATGATTTCTTTAGTCGCTTGCTCTTCTAAAGTAACAACTTTATTTTCACTATCTTCAACTGGCTCTTTCTTTATTGATATTATTGGCGATGTTTTTCCATTAGATAGCTTTGATTTTGCCTCGTTAACACTAGCGTCTCCTACCTTTTCCTTATCTGCCTTCGGAAGGAAAATGTCTGCATCTATTTTATTAAGAATTCTATCATGCCAGGTTTTTGAACCTAGTAATGGAATAATTAGAGGTTCATCTTTTTTTTCTTCCTCATTGAAATAAAAAAATTGTTTTCAAATATATATATTCCGCTATTGGTGATTTTTATAGGTTAGGTTGAGGTTATATGTTTCTTGATTATAAATTTTACTTTTTGAACTCACCCTATTACTTTAATACCTTTCTCATCAAGGCATTCAATGTAATCAACTTTCTTTTTTTCTTGTGGAATAGCATTTTTTAACACAGGTTTCTTAATAGATTTCGCAAAACCGAAGGAAATCTTCTTTCCTTCTTCTGCCATTTATTTGTTATTTTAACACTGACTTATAGATCAATACACATGTATATACTAGACATAAAGATTGATGTCACTTGAATCTACGTACATGAATCTGATATCTTATTATACTTTATTAATCTACTCAAAATTACTTGCACATTACTAAAATTTCATTCCGACAATGTATCAAGCGTCTGAATAAGTGACATTAAAGTAAACATATATCAAAGAGGAAATAAGAAGAACTGACGCCTATGGTTTTCTATGTTACAGAGCTAGTGCTGCATCATACGGCCAAATGCCGAAGGTGGCTTATGCTAGTATATACCTGCCTATACGTTTCAATGAGAAAATCGATATTATGTGTTCATGTGAAAATTCACATTTCCCTAGGAGCTGTATTTTGATAGATTTAAGCTTCTAATGGAGCATTTTAAACGTATAGAGTATACTATGAAGTAGATAGTAGTGCGGATCATTTTATATTCATAGAAAGTTTGAATGTATAGAAATGTACAAAATGCTCATGATATGCAAAAATATGCAAAATATTCAAAGTAAACCAATCATCAAAAAGTTTAGAAGGTGAAACAAATTTCTTTAATAACACCTAGATTAATTTTTATTTGTTAACAATCCCATATATAACCATAGCTTTCGCCCGGCGCATATACGCGCCCATACATGCGTCAATAAGATAAGAGGAAATAAAAGACAAATTATCGATAAAATACACTAACACATATGTAATACGTGGAGATATTACCACTCAGATTACACATATTATATATTATAAGGGAATATGTATACCACGTATATATGTAGAACGAACATTTCAAACTTGTTTATAGCCCGTGCGAACACATAAATGCACGCACACGAACAATTTTTCGAACGATAATTATATTAATAATTTATAACCATTTATATTTTTATATTTTTATATTTTTATATTTTTATATTTTTATATTTTTATATGATAAGCATTTATATTTTTTAAAATATGTTCTTATGGCATACATATTTATTCCACGCTTCATATCTATCCACATCCGTAACTG
Organism: Bombus affinis; assembly: GCF_024516045.1. NCBI lineage: Eukaryota > Metazoa > Arthropoda > Insecta > Hymenoptera > Apidae > Bombus > Bombus affinis. The sequence continues at coordinate 114,004 of NW_026108853.1, read as the reverse complement.
TAGGTGACATTGTTTTTTAACAATTTTGCTATTATTTCATAATTCTTTAATTCATATTTCAAAGTCGTAACAGATGTTTCTTTTTTTTTTTTTTTTTTTTTCAAGTTTTTCCCATATTGGACTTATTTCGAGCAGCCATGCTTGCTTACAAAGCAATTTTATATCCACGCAAGAATATTTTTCAGTAGATTTTATTATGTGGTTTACAACATCCATATTCTCTAATAACTGGTTGCTAAGGTATAATTTGAACATACCAAGTCGAGTAACTTCATTTGGTAATGATACGTATATTTTCTTTTCAAGGCATCTGCGTAAAGCTGCATCAATGTCCCTAATAATATATTTACAATAAATATTATTGTTCTGTTATATTAATAATAACAAAGGAATATTCCGCACAACACAATAATTAAGATTAAGATAATGAATAATTATGATATTAAGATATTTTCTACTTAGAAAACATTGAAATAGCGTGATATACATAGCAAGGGCAATTAGTTGCAGCCAAAAGAACTACATTAGAATTTTCGTTAGATACTAATCCATCCAATCTAGAAAGAAGTTCTGATCTGAATCTCTTTGCAGGTTCAGACAATGTACAGTTTACTCCTTTATTTGTGCCTATCCAGTCAATCTCGTCGATAAAAATAATTGTAGGCGAAAAATTATAGGCAAGTTCAAATAAAACCTGTTCAGTTTAACAAATGTATTAATGTAACTATTCTATTTATATATGATTATTATTATATATGATATATTCCAGAATCTCTTCTTCATAGACAAAGGAAATCAACTTACACGGATATACTTCTCGGAATCACCTCTCCATTTGCTCACCAATGAGCTGGCCGTTATGTTAAAAAAGGTGCATTGACATTCCAGGGAGAAAATGGGCCTTTAAAAAAGATAAGGTACTTGAGGAGATACACAATGGCCTCCTTAATAGCAGATTTACATTCCTCTAGGCCTACGATGTTGTCCCAATATACATTTAATTTTGTCAGTATGATTTCCTACGACAATACAAAGATGAAATGGCGCATAATCTCCGTATTAATTTCCGTAAGTGTTATGTAATTCGTTATTTAAAGCTTTACTGAAATCAGTATTTACAATACGTATATTAATCGAAAATAACTTACGCATGAAATGTCTTCAATAATCTTCCATAATTCCAGATTGTCTATATAAAGCTTCTGAGCCTATTTTGATATCTTTGATTGCGTGGATTGTTCCATTAAGATGTTAAATAGCTCTCCTCTTCTGATGAAGATTCATCGCTTTCATTGGCGAAAATTGATGTCACTGTCATTGCGAGATTAATATCATCCGTAGCATCACCCCTCATCTTCTGTTGTGCATTCCTCCCTTTCACAGACCCAGATACAGACTCAATTCTCGTTTGTTTGCTAACAGATTTGACACGTTTTACTACTTCTTCAAAGATTGAATGATATTGTAATCGATACGTTGAATACGTTGAGAACGTTGAATAGTGTTAAATAATTTAAATTCTTACACTTTGTTCGCATTTGTCATTTCCCTCGTCTTTATTTCCTTTTCAGTTATTTTCTTGCACAATATAGGATATTTTTGGAATTTCATCTTGTAATAATAATTTTCATATTCTGTAAGAATAATTTCCAAATCGACGTTGTCGCAGACTCGATATTTCCGAGGTAGACGAGCTTCCCGGATTAATACATCGCTAATGTCTACATATCTAAAAAATATAATTTTTAATTCATTGAACAAATTTTATGCTATGAGTACACACTATACGATAATCATCAATTAACTGTTTTATTTCTAGGTAAGACAGACAAAAAGAATGTACTGTCTATTTATTATTATATAAATCCTCGGCGATAATTTTTTGCCTTCTGCCTTTTAATTTCTAATTTTTAAAGTTTGAATTTAAATATATTTTCATTTATAACTAGTTAATCTACGTTATCGATTGAGTTACTCTATAACTACTGAGTTACCGATGTCGATTTTCAAATTTTGGTTCCTTCCCCTCTTTCCGCACTAATTTCTATTTCGATTGGTCGCCGATATTATTCGAAAAAATTGCAACTAAGAAGATATCTAAATATATACACATAATATAAATATATAAACATAATTTTGTTATCTACTATCTTGATACGTGCAAAGATAAATCTTAATGATATATAATACAGCGTAAATGGTTATAAATAATTAATTATTGACAATAATTATAAGAATTATCGAAAGAAAAAATCATAGATACTATGTGCGAGTGTAAAATATCACAAAAAATGAACAACAATTGTGAAAAACGCAATATGGCAAATCAATGACAAAACACACTCATGACTGTCATGGAAGTTCCAAAGTCTTTTCGCAAATTATGAGATATCTTATTTGTGGTACCTTGCAGCGATAAATCACCGTTCATTGTAATAGTTTTAAATGTGATAATGATATCCTTGTATTGACTATCGTTTTTCGATAGTTACGAGAATTTTCGTTTATTACTTTGAGACAATCCGTCACTTCCTTTCTCTTATAAAGTTTCCCTTCAACTCCGTTGAAAACTGAGCATCAAACAGGAGACGAACGATTTGTTGTCATGGCAATGTTAGTTCACACGTAAGCAGGGTGCGAATATAATGATGGAATAGTCGAATCCTGTCTACTGTATAGTAAGATGGATGCGACATGGAAATAGAAAGAGAAGGCTGTATATAAGCATTTTCTGTCCTTGTTTAATCAGGCATGCACACTAGTGGACACTGACGGCGCTCGTTTACCGTTGTTACACATTTCCGGTACAAGTACGCGGGCATTAGAGAAGGACGGAACGGTCTCTCTCTTTACCCCTATATCGCGTTTTTAGTTCGCTCACGCGCTCTGTACTTATATCTATTACATTTCCACCATAAGCAGCGGCCGTGCAGTGACTTACAAAAGTTTCGAACTCGCGGACGTTTAATCACGTTCCCTACTCCGAAGGGGTAAGTACAAAGTTGCTCGTCTCAGTACTCTTGTTAGAAGTTTTATCATCTTTTTCATTTCGTGGCTACAAGTTTCCCAGGAAATTCTTATCGTTTTACAAGGGCTGTGGGACACAGTGACGTCAGCTATCGATCATATACGCGAATTTGTTGTAAATTAATTAGGAGAATATCTGGAGTTGTTTATCGTTGCCAGCTGTAAAATATTAGAATTTTTCATTCATAATTGTCATATTTTCGACTCTTCCGTTGCCAAGACCATCTTGAAAGATTTTTGGTATGTTCCATCACCCTTGTTAAAAGTGTGCCCATTGGTTAGCTATATTGATTTTAAAAACCAATACGTATATCAAGTTTATTATTTAACAGAAACAAAGAAATTCGTTTTATTAACGAATTTTCGATGTTTCTTCTCAATTTCCTTTAGCATCGAACGAAGAACATTATTTGATCAAACGTTTCATCGTTCAGATTATATTTCGTTTAAAAAGATTGAAATTGATATTGAGATAAAATCAAAAAGTATCCGTTGTTCTCGAACATTCTAGTATTCCTTCGCCGCCCGGGAGAAAGACAGGTATGAAGAAAGAGGATATTTTTTTTTATTAACTTTTTAATATTGATATTTCGACAAATATTGACGTGTGCAGTGAGAAAATCGAGTGAAATTTTCAATAATATCGTTTTAATAATTTGTGAAACGAATTAGTTTGGTTTTTTCCATTTTTATTAGTTTCCGTCAGTGCTGATTGACGCGCCACTCCAGTTTCCATTTCCGTTTCTCGAAATTTCCTACGTCCTTGGTCTTTGGGACTCTTTGCCCAGGTAACTGCATTGCTTCTGGGTACGTCTCACCGTTCGGGTCTCTCGAGCTTTCGGTGTCAGTTGTTACCGTTGAAGGAAGAGAAGCTAGTGACGGATATTATCGGATAAATCGTTTATTCTGGAAAAGTTCGAGTAAGTTCGTTCTGTTTGAATAAATCAAGACATAGATCAATTTTTATCGTATCATCGTGATTCGCCATGTCGTACGTTTGGTTTCGGGATACCATATGTTTTTAATTTGGTACTTTTAATTTGACATTTTACGCCTATAATCGTGACAGGAAGATACTTTCAGTGAATTATAAATATTTTAAATTATAAATTATAAATATTTGTTATAAATTACAATCATACTACGGGGAAAAGTGAAACATATGTTTTCTTGTGGAACGATTCATGTGATAGTAAATTATTCGAAGCATAATAATGCAATTATTTCTGTGTTATTGCTTTATCGAAGCATAATAAAGCATTAAACATCTATACGGTAACATTTACGGACGAATATTGGGGTAATATTATCGCGTCGCTTTAATCTGGCATTTAATGCTTTGATTGCGGTCTTTGAAATGGCATCACAGATGCTGGTATAATATCACACGAAAAAGGAAGGACCACCAAGTGCACCAGTGCGTTGCAGCCATCGGGGGTGGCTTTGACGCCGGTGCCGAGGAGAGGCGCAGAACGTGTTCGATCGACCCGCGAACGCAGCCCGTGCTCGTACTGCGACAGAGTTCGTTTCAGTTAGTCTCAGTCGCTGTTTGCCCGTCGACAGCGTATAGTCGCGCCGGCCAACGATTATTTTTTTCTTTTTTTGTTTCTCGATAATTCTCTCGCAACGTTCTATACGTACACGTTCTATACGTACACCATCAGTTTATCGCGTGATCATTGTTCCCGCTTCCCCTACCTTTTGTCACGTCCTTCAAAGAAGATTTCCCTTCAGTTTTTTGTTGTTTGGGGAAAATTCATCGCTCGGACACATGGATTTATCGACACGACGGTTTATCGAGGCATCAGCGTGATGTACTTTTCAAGTTTCATATTTTCTCTATGATACTTTCTAAGGAGAATTTAGAATTCGAAAGATATCAATTTCCAGGAAATATAGGTCTTTATGAGACCATCGATAGGTTTGAATTTAATTAACTCTCTTATAATTGGTATTTCAATTTTTTAATTCCTTAAATTTAGCTTTCTTTAGACGATATAACGCGGGCATTTTATGATATATCCAATATATTCGTATATATTTTACTTTATACATTCGATAAATTTCCTTGGTTGGCCGGCCTGCAACCCACATACGGCACTTAATAAAAATTTGTTTCGTTAGAGGTCGGTGTTTGTTCATCTTCGTCATAAAAATGTCATGACGTCATATCATATCACAAGGGTTCTTCTGAAAGCTAGATATTCGATAACAAGATTAATGGTCTTCGGTAGCTTGCAATGTCAAGCTTTGAACTGGCGGGATCGCCTTGCTGTCAAATCGCCATTCAGCAGCGACCATATTCTTTAACTACGTTCAAGACGTATATCACGCTACAGGAACCATCAAAGGAGGATAATTGCAAGTTAGTTGCCCCTTAGAAACGAGACAGTTGGTTGTTACTTGTTATCCGTAGTTGGTAGTTGTTCTCCTTAGTCGCCACATATTATAAAGACGACATTCATAGTCACCAGTTGCCTTCGCTAATAGTTTCTTGTTGTCTGTAGTTAGTTCTCGTCATCGCTATGTATTCCATCAACCACGTAAAATTTAACATATAGGATTTTATTCTTTTTTATTCTTTCTGTAGGAAGATTCTTTAAGTAATATGAATTTAAGTAACTATTTTATGATACAATAAAGTGGAAAAACGATTATTTTACGTAACGTAATGTTTTAAAGAACATTGAATTTAAAGGATTCAGATAGATATCTTAAACGTAATTAAACCCTCCATATCGTAACAAATTAAAAGAAATTGCGCAAGAAAGTACAAATACATTTAATGCATAAAACATATATTTAAAATCCAAATGTAGGCGTTGACGCGTGCGTGCTACATGTTCGAAACGTTCGTTACATCCGCGATAAAATTTGTAACGACGAAGAAGCTTAACATATGGTGTGCTTCAAGACGATAGTAAAAAGTGTTGGCGGATTTTTCGAAATTTCTTCCATTCTTAATAAAAATATATTGTATAAATATAGTAAGATTTTTCAAATTTAAATAGTTATAATGATTTGAAACTTTACAATCGTACGGTTCTGTTTTATCCTTTGAATATACCTGTCATTTTCATATCTCCTTTTAACTAAACTAAATATTTGGAAATCCTATAATTTGTACACTTCTATTTGTGAATAAGATCGATGAAATTAACGCGTAACTATGCTTTCAATAATGGCTTCGATGTATTGCTCACCATTATGGCGGATTAACGTCTCTAAGTGATCGACCTTAATCACTAAATGGCAGCCGCGATTCAGTGGTAGAGCCTTACACATGACGGACATTGCAAGCGCTTGTAAGACGTCTATCGTGAAACGTTTCCAATAGCATCGATTACGACGACGGTGAAATCCGAATAGAAATATATATCGCGTATCGCTTCAGTCTGACATGTCTTAAAATAGAATCACAATTTTTCGTTCTTAAATAAAAAAAAAAAAAAAAAATAAGAAAAAAGAAAAAAAGTCTATAAAAATTATATGCAAATAAAATAGATAAATGGATAAATGGTTGTACAAATTTATAAAACAGATATTACAAATATACGTAAATAAATTATATATTTATAAGTTGTTTGTTTAAATATCTGTTTGTTTAAATAAATAAAAGGGATATTTACGACTTACAATGAACGTAGTCCTGTTTTTAGTTTTAAACAAAGCAAAAACGGATAACAACTTTTTAAAATGTAAAACTCAACGCAACAGTGGTTTGTTTTAATTAATCAATAACGTTCAAAGTTAATTAATTTAGAGTGGTTTGTACATTTTGTATGCTCGCCGTATTTTAACGTTTGATGTGTAACGTTTGATGTAGTACTTGATGCCCGAAAAATCGAAAAATAATTAAATTTGATCGTTTCGTCGAATTTACAAGTGTGTATATTCGTGTGAAATCCTATGTGCTTGTGTATGCTGATGTGAAAGGCGGTAATATATTTTTCTTTTTTCGATTATTGTTGTCAACTTTTGTGTGGAATAAATCAATTCCGTGAATAGAAGTGCAATCAATACAGCTTACTATGAAATGATAGCACAACAACAGTACATATCGCCATTGACGTCAGCTTCACAAAATTTCTCGAGTATCGAGGTCGTCCATTTGGGTTATGAATTTATTTCCAAAATGCCACAAGCACGAATATCTTATGGAAATCCACTGTATTTCCACTGTAATTTTTAATAATCAGATTCCATATTGTATGCTACGATTCGAGGAAAATCCGCAGCTAATTATTATCTTTGCTGCCTTTAAATACCATAAATAGTCGTCCGTAAATTTTAAAAGATTTTCTGTGCCATACTTATATTGTGTATTTTAGTCTTAAGGTGCGGGTCGTGTTCAATTAATCGAAAGTGATGAAACTGTAATGGGTCACGATAGTCAAATATTAAAAATGGTCTCGTTGGCTACATTTAAAATCTTTACGAGATATATATGCATAGTACGTTGCTACTAGCAACGGGTAGCGATGAGCAATAGAGAACAGTACCTTCCTTATCTCGTCGTGATTATGTACATACCAGTAATGCACAGTACTCGTACTGAATATCTTACAACATCTACATAGATTTTCAGATTTGTTTCGAATATTACCAGCATAACCATGATAGTAGAATTCTGTTACAGTATTAATTCTATAGTGCCGTTATGCATAATACAGCCCTAAAATGTTTCTACAAATATACGAATATTTTCGTCAGCTACTATATTCCAACCATGGCTTATTATGAAAGGAAATATATAACGAAATTACTTGTTTTTTTAGACTAAATTAGTTTAATTTGAATAATTTTAGTAATTGTGTAGGATCGAACAACAACTTATCATTAGCTTCACTCGAGACTTGATTGCACGTAGCAACGTAATTGCGTTGGAACTGAGGGTAGAAAACAATGTCAACCGTTAGACGCGTCTGTCTGGCGAATGTGTAACGCGTGAATAATAGATGGCGGCAATCACGTGAACCCTACTTATAGCTGTTTCGGCTTATATCGTAGCATTCAACCTAGGGTAAAACGATAGGGATCATTAGAAGTTGAAAGGCCGGCTGATCAGCCTCATTTTGTTCCATTTTTTAATCAAGCGATGAATCGACAAATTGTACAGATTTCGATGGTTATCACAGTTCTCTGGGAATTTTCAAGCGCGGTTCGTCGAATTTAGTCGGATTGGCTACAGACTCTTTTACGAGCAGCTTGAAACTCGATCTAGTTTCGAGAAAATGAAAAATTCGTTTTATCTCTTTGCTTCCCTGTTCCTTCCTTCCTCTTTTTTTTTGCTTTTTACATTGCGTTAAGACCGGCTAAATAATATTGATTGCCATGGACGTTGGCTGGTTCAAAATCACTGACATCGACGATAACAAAAGTAAGTTTGATGATCATTTATCTGAGCCGGTGTTATTCGACTTGAGCTCTGCACATTTGTTAATATTATTCTAGTAGGGATGAGATACTACAAATTTTAAATAACTTCGATTAAAATTATATTATAAAAATTATATTACATTAACGTTTAGAAGTCAATAAAGTGGAAAGAATTACGCGAGATAATGTAAATATAAATTACATTACAAGGAAACAATACGGCTAGGTAATTTGAAACATTCTGGCTAAAATTGCATTCTTTCAAAGTTAGGACGTACAGTATTTACAAAGCAGATTAAGTATCAAATGGGGTACTTAAGAAAATTCATGTTATCATTCTTTAGTAAACATTTTCAGGTTATAGCCTTCTGCAAAAGCTGCTTTTCGTTACGTTAACGTATTCATTATTAATATTAATCATATTGTTCTTATCTCCTAGGGGCATAACAATCCATTTTTATATTGTGTTAAAGCTAAATTTCTATTATATTTTCGCAAAATTTTCTTTCGTTTTATAGAGAAATGATAGATACACAGCATTTTTTGTTTTATGTTATTTTATATTAAATTGGAGAAAGGTGGATCGCACATAATTGAATAAAATAATATAATGCAAAAAATATCGTACATCTATCATTTCTTTATAAACCGAAAGAAACTTTTGGAACAACCTAATATTTCTCTCCAACGACACTTCTACGATGTTAAAATATTTGATAAAAATATTTGATAAAAATATTAAGAAATTCTAATATTGATTTAAACGTATCGATTTATTTACTTTTCGCTGCCAGAAATTGTTAATTATGATTTCCACTTGAAAGCGTATTTCATATTATGAGGATAAATGATCAAATTCATCTCTAATATACACGTTAGAGAGTCATTTATAGCTGCAATCCTGTTTACCGCTCATATTCCTGGAACTCGATAATTCACTAGGCGATTGCTTTAACCGTGCAGAATACATCCATAAATAATTAATCGCCATTAATATTCCATCGACTTTTGAAAATCCCTGATGTGATCTATTTCACGTGATGAGAATACGTGTAAAGTGAGGTTATTGCTTGATTATCTTTAGTCGAATAAATCGAGTGATTCAAATTATAATGCGGAAGAAAGTCAAAACTATGTATATTATTTTTTTCAATTTTTATGTATCATTTGACGGAAGGAAATTTCGTAAGTAAGGTTCACCTTCTTTAATGTCAATGATTTTGACATATGTTATTAAGCTCCAAATTCTAAGCAATCTTCTATATATATATATATATATATGTAGTATCTTAATGGGTCTTAGAGGAAAGGACAAGTAATGATGTTTTGATTTAATAAATAATGTTCGAAGCAACGAAATGATTACGATGCTGTCGTACGTCTTATTCTCATAGACGGCTTCCGACTTCCCGATTCACACTCTTCCGCTTCTACACTCGCTCGCTCTCGCTTCTCAAGTCACACTCTGCACACCTTTTGCATCCGTCTTCTCCGGCTTCTCAACTAACACTGCCTTTAGCGTCTCTTTGTCTTTTCCCGTCCTATCGGACACGTGTCCCGAAACGCCCGTGGCCAGAGTCACGCAGGCCCTTTCCACGAAACTATCCACTTAAAAAGAACCGACGACACATTGATGTACCCGACGATGCCGCGGCTCTCGCGGCATTGTTTATGGTTCGGCAGATATCTTAGGCCTTTTGTCCACGATACTACATATATAACATACGTATAATAGCCAAAGTTCAACTGCCAAGTATACGCAAAGCTTTTATTTTCAATTTATGCGACACCACTATGTTTCATGAATTTATTTGCTAACGGTATTGAAACAAATAACAAGCAGAGGACGAACTATCCGTGAACTGTTTTGCCAACGAATACGCTTCCAATATTTTCTGTTTGAGAAAACACACTTGTTGCTGTTGCAACTCCAAATATTTTTACAGCCGACGTTTTTGCCATGAATCATCGGCTAACATATAAAATAGAGAAAAGCCATAGTTGATTGTAATGGAAATTTAGAAAACCTGAAACTCGATATAGAAGGGAAAAATAAAGGAAAGGAAGGGAGAGATAATTGGAAGCTTGGGGCCAGGTTTAATTCACTGAAACCGGGCTGCTTGTGTCATCACGAAACAGAATTGCCAGTACGTCATTTCTGTGCTCCCGTCCTCGTAAAAACGGTTTCACTCGTTAAGAAAAAACGAATAGGCGGTGAAGAGAGAAAAAAGCAGACAGAGAGCGCTTTTAAAAAGCTGACGAAGCGTGCGTTGCCACAACGAGACACACGGTGCTATTTGTCGTTTTAAATTGCGCCGCAACTTGTTTTTCAGATCTTTGCTAGAGACACGTGAAAACACGTTGGAAGTATATTTCTTGTTTTTGTGGAATTTAGCTGGAAAATAAAAAATAACGTAAAACATGTACTTACGACTTACAGAGTAATTGAATGTATACACTATAATAACCAGCGATTTAAGGCTTTAAAAGATCGAAAAAAAAGAAAAGAAAAGAAGAAAGATAATATGTTGTGGCAGTCTAACTCGATCTAAGGAAATAGAGAGGGAGGGGGTTGGGGGGGGGGCAAAGCTTGTTAATCTGGAAAGAATACAAGCATCAATTTCAAGCACTTATAGAGAATCAAGCGGGCTTGTTAAGGTCGTAAGTTGGACAATTATCCCGTGTTAGGTTCAATCAGCTTAGTCCTACACAAAATTGATCGAATCATGTGAAAACAAATGTATTCTGATTTTTGTCGCAGATATTTCTGGTCTACGCACTCCAGTGCCCACAAAGCAGTTATTGAAACAGCTGATTTTCGCCTATTCTAGAGCGACAACATCCCCTGATCTTTTACAACCATGAAGGACCTGTACTCGAAAATACTTGCAATTCTCATCTGCTTGCAGGTTATTTTCGTCACTTTCTTCCCGTCAGGGGCTGGTAAGTTGATACTGATTAATTATACCATCGAAATTCTATATAATGGCTACAAAAAATATTTGCATCATTACCCTCATTTCCTAACGAAGCGCGTTTTTTTACCAAGTTTTATATTTCATTTCATAGTATCAAATCTCTGTAGTTACACGAAAGTATTAAATGATAGGAAACTTGATATACACGAATTTAATTAATTAATAAGTTAGTCGATATACAGCCATTATTATTTCATGTGAAATATTACAACGTCAAAAACTTAACGTTCTTGTACGTACAGTATTAATCACAAATTGTAAGAATGTTTACTGATAAGCAAAATAGATAATATGGAAAACGCAGACCTATGGAAAGAGAATTCCTGACATTAGACAGGAATACGCGATTGCACGAAATATTTTATGGTATGTCTGACATGGAGAATATATGCGGCGAAGTACGAAAAATTCATCCTGAGATATGTATACGACCTACGCGGTACGGGACGTGTTATAAATGGTTTTCGCCACTCAGCCGTATTTGAATTTGTGAACACGATCGAACAAATGACGCGACAATTATTAATTGCCGTCTCTGCCTTAGTAACGATTCGCGTTGGAACGAGGTCGAATCGTTCCGATTCCACGCGCGATTAACAAATAATTACAGTGGACATCAATTACTTGGATGACCTTCGTCATTTCAGCTTAAAACGATTAATTTGATCAAACCAACCAATTATTTCAATTAATACAATCTGCACTTTAAATTCGCACGTCTTGTGTATACACACCGGGCCAGAGAAAAGTTTTCATTCGTTCGAGTAGAACCTTCGTAGTCCTTGAGGACGCGTGTCGCTTCTCGTGCACCTAAAGTTTCGCTCAAATTAACCGATTTATTTGAATTCGAGCGAGTGAAAACCTCTTTGTCACCGTGAGTTTGTTACTTAATTGATACTCTTAGATGCCCTTTGCTTTCAATCTCTTACATCCATTCTTAATTAGTCAAGTCGTTTGACTTTTGACAAGTATTTTGAAACCATTTTACTAACACGAACCTACTTTTTTACTTGAGATTATCCGCTATTTTTATTCAAATGTATATGTACGTATATACACTTTTGAATTTTAAACGAACCTTCTATTATACCTATATCCTTTAAGTGCCGTTTTAAGTTTCAAGAGACTTTAACTCGGATAGCTCGACTTGGAGTTCTAACGTATACTGTAAAGCACACTTGCGAAGTAAAACAGCAAACACGATATAAAAACTTTTTGCCCATGTAAGAAATCGAATAACCTATTTCAACGGTGCTTTAATCTCATCGATGAAGCATCGATGCAACGAAGGAGCATCGTGATAGCCGCAATGCGGATCCGTTGAACAAAAATTTCCTGGTACGGTCGTTTTCGTAATGTTATTAACCGTTTTAGTGTCGGATGTTTCAAGACTCCGTATCGGTTTGTGCTGTGCAGCGCGATAGCGCTTCGTTTATTTATTTGCGAGTAGTACCGATCGACGCGATCGCGCTGCCCTTTTTCATCCTGTTTTTTTCATCGAAATATACCGTTCGACGTGCTCGCGCTTCATTTCATCGGTTATACTGGAAGCGTTACAACAAACACTCAAAAGTTTGCGAAATATTTATGCTCTGCGTTTCGTTTGTGTGATAACATTCTATAATGCAGGATTTGGTTTTCCGATTCAAGAGGTAATTTTTTATATTGGTTTTTTTTTTTATTTGGTTTATGATTATTTGAAAAACGAGTAATTACGAGAGGAAACTCTGATATGACTCGCGACGAGCACGCTTGAGCGCGTTGCGAATTAATGATCGTGACCATACATCGTGGCACAATTTACCACGGTACGCGAATAGAGTGATCACGCTGCGTGGCGTTAAAACGGTTAGCGTAACTGCGCGTACGATTGTCGAGTGACAAAGATATTGACGCTGGTAATCGTTTTCAGTGCATTTAGGAGGAAACTGTACTGATTTCGAAGGACGATCTGTCTTACATGGACAGATGTATGTGCCGGGACCTTGGATTTGCATACACTGCATATGTTACAATTCGAAGTCAACATCTTGCGGGCGTCTCCGCTGTTCAATTCCTGCGGTAAGTATATGCTCATTCTAAGAGCAACCAGCTTAACACAACCATGAGAAACTAAAGTACACCGTTAACGCTTGCATGCTGGTCGTTAAAACACATGCTGCGCGAATAGGGTACACAGCGATTCATTTAACTCGCCTTGAATTAGTTTTAGAAAGACAAACATGGACAGGGATAATTTTTGTCACGAATCGTTTAATTTATTCGTTCATTAGAACGAATTAATTTACACCTGCTGAGATCGCGATTGACGCGACAAATTCGAAATCTTGTTCCATATAAATATTTTTAAACAAGCACGTCGTAAGCTTTGTATATTTTTTAATCGCAACGAAACTGTTCAGAGAAATGCTGAAATTATTAATTATAAAAGGAGATTTCTACGCATCGTTGTAAAAGTGTCAGGGAAAATATTCGTGAAACAGTTACGTTGTTACAAGTTCTACAAGAAGAAATATCGAAAATCACGTTCCACTTATTCAGTTGCACGTGTAAAAGGTATCTTGCGTTCGCGCAAAAAATCTCTGAAGGATACATGCTTTATAATAATTGGAGTGTCGAAGTTGTTACACGGATCGGCGTACACGTACCTTTTAATGAAACTAGGTTACTCATTCGTTATTCGTTCCTAATTTTCAGCTTCACGATTTTTACGCAATAAAATTTTATACACCTGTTCGGTTTATAAATGATTCAATTCAAATTTAACAGAATTAAAGTTGAAATAATCATTTGTACTTCATTAAAAGGTTCTTTCAGCATCTCGTTTCAATATTTTTATTGGTAATATTTTGTTGATCGTTATATTTAAATGGAGTTTTTCAAAGGAGAGACATTTTAAGGTAGGAAATGGACATACATTTATAATAAGAATTCAGAAGAAAGAATATTTCATACAGAAAGAAATATTCCGTATGTATAAATAACTACGCTATGAATTTTATATGTATCGGATATTCCTTCTGGTTAATGTATCTGATGTTTTTTCACGCGAGATAGCGTATATTTGCATCTATATGTCTCTTCGTTTCTCAGTAGTAAAACTTAGCATTCATGCGGCTGATAAGTAGTTACGCACTGACAACGAGAAACATAAAATGAGTAAGAAGCATGAGACATTCTATAGGAAAAATAAACTTGTTTTTATCTTTCATTGCATATTCGTCAGAATATTGTTAATAAATATTTAAGTTAAGATTTCAGTTGAAATAAATACATAGGATTAGACATTTATTTATATATATATCTATGAACGCATTTGACATAAAATTTTGATAACGACTAAAATTATATATTCTGATATTAAATTAATTTAGTGAGAATAAAAAACTAATTTTTTTAAACAAGATTTTGTATAAAGTTATATTTATTAGGAAAAGTTCGTTCATCCCTTTATAATATGATAGGATTAGACTCATAGCTGTGTAAATCATTTCATGGAATAGTATATGTGTGCGTGTGTGTTCTAAGTTTTTACTATAAAAATGCTAAATGTACTAGGAGACGTTTTTAAAAATTCATACATTTTTCTTCATCAAACATATCAATCGTTATATTGAAAAGTTAATTATCTATTATTTGTTTCGAGCTGCACATTGATTGAGACATTCCTGTTGGTTATAATTGCGAATTTAACGCAACGAAGTTGTTTGAATCCCTTGCGAGCATGTAAATATATCGTCGAATTAATAGGTCAATTACTTGAGGTTGGAATTGAAAGAAAGAGAAAGGTGGAGGAGAAGTCTTGCGTTTGAATGCGGGACACTTTTAAAGCCCACAGTTCGCTGAAATTGCCAGAGAATTCAATTAAATGGCAAATTAAACCATTGAACTGAATCTGTTTCCAATCGCGAGCTTAGAAGTTCTATCCTTTGAATTTTTATATCAGTCAACTTTCTTTTTGTACGTACGGTAACGAATACAATTCATGAATTAATGAAGTATGTAATTGGATGAAAGTTCTTCTTCCTGGATTCAGTTTAGACTAAGAAAAATTATATAATAACGAAATTATCAACTTAAAATTGATAGAGTGTATAGTTTTTTTTCTTTTTTTTTTTTTTTGCGTGAGGAGGGGAAAATGCTGTTACGCATACCCAGTGATCCGCATCACTGGGTTATGTGGGACTCGGGCGGATGTTGTTGCCATACCCACTAAAAACCCCTCCTCCTTTTTCCTTTGCTTTGAGGACAGACAACCCCGGTAAAACCTGTCGGCAGTCATCAGGGTTGTCCTTTCATGCCCCGTTGTATCTTCTTCGTCGGGCAGCTATTCTGTATATTCAGTATTGCTCTCGTCATCTTCTCAGCTAGTTCAGAATACTGGGCTGATCTCCTTCTGTGGTTCTTTGTTGTCTTGTATCTCTGCCTTCACTGCTCCGCGTAGTTGTTGTTGCTCTCGTTCTCCTCCTTGCCTCCTTCAAGGCCTTCGCTGTCACCCTCCTGTGAGACATGACGGTCTTGCGAAATTGCCTGAATTTATCCCAGCTCTCGTTCTTGGCGGTCACCGTGGCGATCAGATTGTCCACGTCTATCTTCTCGCCAAGAGCGTTCTCCAGCTCAATCCTTCTGTCCGTTCACCTCGGGCACGTGAAGAGGGCGTGCTCTGCATCGTCGTTAGGGTCTCCACAGTCGAGACAGTTGCTGTCGCTGCTCTTGCCAATCCTCTTTCTATAGACACCGAAACTCCTGTAGAGGTGGCCGTGTGTGCGTTATATATTTATTGGACGTGCGTGATAGCTGTGGTAGTTGGGCCTGGTCCGCTGTAATTGTCACTGGGGGCTGTAGATGTCGCTGCCGTCGTCCGACACTAGTTAGTGTCGAGTGCCGCCACACTCCCATGCCCGGTTAACAGCTGCATGCTGTGATGATCGATGTCCATCTTCTTTTTGGTAAATAGCAGCGCACTCGGTATTAATTTCCTTGCGCCTCCAGTTCCCCCTTCAGCTCGTTGCCGTCATCCGCGCCGATCTTGGTCTTATGGATCTTGTTCCACTCGTAAGTCTCTCCGAGCATCTTTATCTTTATGTAGATCGGGAGATTTCCGGTCAACACGCAAAGTGCCGCGTGGGAGACGGTACGATATGCCGTCGTTGTTATGCACAGGGCCGTTCGTTGTACCCGTTTCAGCTTCTTCCTGTTCTTATCGGTATTCGCTAAGCTAATTCTTCTTTCTGAACCCATACTGCCTCCGATGGAACGGGTCCGTTCCGATGCATCTCTCGATGATCTTCTTAAAGCATTTTTCCCAGATCTTGCTCATGGCTGGGAGTATGCTTATCGGTCGGTACGCGTTAGGGAGACTGGGATCCTTTCCCGGCTTCCTTAGCAGTATTACTCTGGCCGTCTTCCAGCAGTCTGGTTCCAGCTTGCTTCCAGCTCCTGCTTCCAGCAGTCCAGGAGTCTTCCATCGACTCCTGCAGCCTTCTTGGTGTTCATTCTTCCGGCGGCATCGACGACATCGCCTTCGCCGATGACGACGCTGAAGCTGATGTCTCCTTCTTCTTCGGTCTCTGCCTCTTCGCGGCCCTCGTAATGGGAGGGTCCGTGTCCCATGGTGAATAGCCTCTGTAGGACTGCTTCCACCATGTCGATCGGCATGTCGTTGGTTGGTTTCTTGCTTTTGCATCTCTTCATGACTGTGCGATAGGGTTTGCCTTCTTGCTTTCCTGTATGGATGGAAACGCGTTCGAAAAGTAGAACGGAGTAATTAGCGATGCACGATCCCAGGCTGGTGAATATTTTTCCATCGGGAAAAGTCAGGTCGAGCGATACAAGATTTATATGCTCGTTATTTCAACGTCTGTTACGCGATAGAAAATGAACATAAATGAATAATAAATGTATTACAGCCATAAAGATTGCTTGATGTACGCCACCGTTTTTCCCCTATTTCTCCGATACAATTTTCCTTTTTTTTTCTTTGCCAAACACTTTACTAATCGGTACGTATTCGAATTATCCTCAATTATTCTCGGTTGTTTCCGTTTCCTTTGGATTTACATAAGTACTCGTTTGATGTACGTGCAGAGTGAGATAATAACTATTAACAGCTATAAAATAAGAAGCGAAAATACGTTGAAACTCGACTTCTAGATTCGCGAGACTTTGCAGAGCTTCGAAACTCTCGTGTTTCAAACCTAATAAAAAGTTGTAGAGGGAGAATTACATTGCGAGATCTGTTAAGGAAAATCGTATCGTTGTAATAGGATTATTTCAGCGAGGGAAATTCCGTGTTGCGTGTAACGCGTTGCAAAGCCATGAGCTTTCTTTCGGGTTAATATACATAATCGCCTTATCGAACTTTCCATCTAAATCGTTGCGCTCACACGTGAATTTTGCATTTCAATCTTCTTACTTGCAGTCCAGTCCAGTTTAGTGTGACTAAGCTAAATGTTTCAGCCCTTCCAGGTAGAATATGTTTTATAGAGAGACGTACAACTCTATGAAGGGGAGATCAATAAATTGGGTTATCTTTAAATCACTGACAATTATTTCATCGACACGATTTCACCGACAGCGAATCCACCGGCAATGTCTATCAAAGTTTATGTACCGATACACCGAGTGAAATCACCCACAATCATTTCACCAATATTCTCCTTTGTCGATAATTATCATGTTTGCCACTACATGTTATCGTTGATTATATGTCTTTATTTACACATTCGTTTACGCGCATAACGAGATAAACGAAGAAACGAAAATGATATGTTGTCATGATGTATTGTTAAATTACTAATTAACACGAGTTATATATCTACCTACATGAAAGCTTCTAAATATCAATTATAATTCATGAAAGCACACAAGCTATTTTGCTATACACAAATGGAATTATAAGGAAATGTTACGTGCTAATGATTTAACGAAATTTATTCTTCTGTACATTTGACATTTCTGTATTATTACTTGTGTACTTTCTGCTCTTGTTTACGTCATCGGAAGTAAAATTACGTTAAGCGAATCAGCTAATCTATTTGAGCGATTCAATGGCTCGGTCTTCTCTTATGCGACTACCAAGTAGAAGATAAGTTCTTGGTTATATAACATTTTATAACATCCAAATTAACTTTTTTTTTCTTTTTCGTTTTCTTTTTCTTTCTCTTTTTCTTTTTTTTCCTTTTTCTTTTTCTTTTTCTTCCTTTCTCTTTTTCTTTTTTTTTCCTTTTTCTTTTTCTTTTTTTCTTTACGTGGGGGAAATCCGCTCGGACACGAAACCACTTCTTAAGTGGCGTGGTAGTGAACATCGAAATTAACTGGGGCACTAATTAGCTGAATTACATTGGTAATTTTCTATAATTTATTACTCGAATATGGTAATTTTTTCTTAAAAAGTTTGCTTTTTCTACAATTATTTTACTACAAAACCCATCAAAAACATGATGTATGTATATATACCCTCAAATATTATCGGTTTATTCTCAAGCTATAGTTCAATTTCGGAAATTGCCAATTAAAATCATAGAAAAAAAAAAAAAAAAACACAGAAAGTTCGTTAAAATATGCGATTTTCCAATCAAGATATAGAATTTATTCGAGTAATATAGATTACAGTAGCGATGGTGACGGCAACGATGAATGGACTGATTCTTCGTGCGAAAATAAATTGGAAGCGCAGAACGATGCATTGTTTCAGGGAATATCGATTTTCAAGCATGGTTTTAAAGTACGTGTGCGCGTGACTAGGTTTGTTAATTAATGCCGCTCCCAGGTTTTCAATATATAAATGTGACACCTACATATCTTTAAGCTTAAAACAATTGGACTAACAATTTCATTAAATTTAAATGAATATTTATCTTTTTAAACGCAACAATATTTTTAATGACAACTTCACGTGTAAATCAAGTGCATACATATTCGATCGTTCTTGAAAACCTGATTCTCTGCGAAGAGAAAAAATCCTTGAATAAAGATTTGATCTACGTTTTATATGCTACGTTTTACATCCACCTCTTTTCAGATATACCTCTCTATTTAAAATCATAGATCGTCACACTCTATAGGTATTTCCTTGAAAAGGTTAAAGTCGTTCTGTATAAAAGCTAATTCAAAGGGGAAGGAAATTCTGCGAAAAATTCTTTCAGATTTCCCTATGTTTGAGCTCGAATCAAAGCAATCCTGTATAATAGGATAGGATGATAGGATGATTCTGTATTATTCCTTGTGTACTTTCTGTTCCTGTTATTTACAATAGGATGATTATGCGTTTAACTTCTCATAGAATCTCTCTGATTCCGTATGATATCGTCAGTGTTTTTGAAATATGTTATTGATGTCGTAACGTCAACCGTTTCCAGTGCAAATTCAATTTCGAATCGCAATTTCCATGTTTGCGTGGCAAAAGCGTAAAATCGATAACGCACGCAAACATGTCTTCTTTGCTAATGGCGTACTATAAATATAAATATTTGAATAAATATTGCGAATTTCATATTGCTAAAAGATTTATACTATTTGTTCGTAAATAATCGTCGGATCTATATTTAAGTGGAAACTGCTGCATTAGATCTCTTTTCTTACTTAAAATTATTTGGATTGGTAACTTGGATGTAACATGTAATTTATTCTTCTTTTATAAATAGTGTACAGAAGATACCAATTCAGAGAAATGGAAGGAAAGTCTAAAAGCAAAGAAAATCTACAGGAAGATGAAACGTTCGAGCCTTGCCAGGCTATATAAGATGCTAAGTAATCTTCCTAGTCCTGCAGTTCTTTCTATTTCGATCAATAATTATTGGTATATGTTAGGAATGCAATTAGAATTTTTGTCCTCAAGCAAAGTATAATTTCAATTTTGTATGTAAACCAAAATATTAAATATCAAATAACCATCAAATAAAATTATATTGTATGGACTACTGTTTCTTTAAATATTTGAATATTTGGTAAATATTGTTTATTTAAATATTTTAAATTGCATGGAAAAAAAATGATGCAAATAAATCATAGGGCATTTTAACTAAAGAGACCAATATCTATTTAACTGTGATTAAATCGTCACCGTTTAACGCTCTATCTCTTTTATTAACTGTGCCTTGTTAAACTACAGAAGATTACAGAGGATGCGTTTTTTTGATAAACAAACGTTCTGACAAATACGGCAGCAAAATCAGATATATAGATTCTTACAACAGCAGTTATATTCTATGAATTCCGTTTTTCAGAAGCTTTATTTGTGAAACGACAATTCGCCAGAGTACGGATTCACTGTAGTTATAGCTGTAGGATCTCTATCTAGTTGACAGATCTGCTTTACGTAAAGAATTCCTGTCTCTTGTTCTACCTTATCGCGATTCTTTCCTCACCTTATACGCTTTGTCGAGGAAAGTAATATCGCTACATATCTCGGCTCCGGTTACAATAATTAGTTTCCGCCTAAACTGTTAGAACCACGTAGCACGCACTCTACTCTCGTTTTTTAAACATTCAGGCCATCTGATCGCATGCGACGAGTTTTATGTTAATCCCGACCAATTACAATATCTTTCTCTCGTTTACAAGGGACGACGAGACTGGCAGTTGCGTGCTTTCCAAAGCAAAAGCCGCGATATCTGCATGATAACCTAACGTCAACCGATTTTGTTGTACTATTCTTAAGTGGACTTCGTTTGTACCACTTTCGTAACAAAAATAGAATATCTAGAACACAGCATTCCGTTATGCGATATTGTCAATTTCTAACATCTGAAACATCAGAGATAATTTTTTCCCTACAGTTGTAAATTTGTGTGAAAAATTACGAACGTAAAGGTGTTTGGCGCATGTACAGTTCCCCCCTCCCCCTCCCCCCTCCAACCTTCATTTGCGTAGACATGCTAGAAAGATCCACTTTTCGACGGTGAAACCGTTAGTATTAGTATTAGTGTTATAATATATTTGACTAATGGTTCTCAAATACTAGTTTTGCTAAAGCAATGGTGGAATTGGAGCAATTCCTTCTTCTTTCATTCTTTGAATAACCTGAATTTTCAAATAGTCTAGTGACGATTGATCCGTACAATTAATCGATTTCTTTTTATTACAGAAGTGCAAGAAGTTCCGCTTTGAACGCAGATGTTGCAACATCGAATGCCTAAACCCCACAGAAGATCCGATCGAATTTAATGTCACTACCGTCGATGACTCACCCAGAAATGGTTCACTTCAGAACCATAGTCCCATATCTGGAAGCGTCAATCACTATGTGTCACATAGTCATATGTGGACGCTGAGCTTATTGATGGTAATTGTAATATTTTAATTTTTTTTATTCTATATTTTGAAATACTTTGAAATTACTTACTTGCGAATTACTTTGAAAAGTAATTCGCAACGTAATATAAAATAATACTACTGATTTGTGTCTCTTTCAGAATTTTTTCTTAATCTCTTGTTTTTTTCCAGTGCAATCCCTTTTATCGGAAGTTACTTGATTGCTTTATTTCCTATTAGGTGGTGACCTGCTGCTTTCTTGGGGTTTAGGCGACTGATTGCTTCTATGATCTCTGCACAAGTGAAGGGTTCAATAGGAGGGGACATTTATGTTACTATCACGGGGGAATGATCAGAGGAGAGATCAGCCGAGGAATCCAGCTATGAATCTATTGCCCAGGGTGTCCAGGAAGTTGTCAAAGTTGTTAATTGTTATCTGTGTTAGCGTAGTGAATAAACACATTGATGTTCGGTGTTTCAATTATCAGAATTATAATCGATGTTAAATGTATAGAGTGTGAAAAAATTATTTGTTATAGCTGTGGAAGATGGAGATCTGTTAGAGAAAATGGATCATGAAATTGATCTTGAGTATAATTTTCAGACAAAATTTTTTATTGCATCATAAAGTACTCATCACGAGAAACGAAAGTTTCAGAAAACCCATTTTTTTTTTCTTTTTTTTTTTTTTGGTTCTATGTATCCAAGGTCGAGAATAAACTATGTGCACGTTTCTTGTATTCGTTTCTTGTATTTTTATGAGGAATTCAGTCTTTTTACGCCACAAGAGTCTCAACGTTTTCGTTTTCACGCCTACGTTACGCTCGTTAAACACGTTCCAACAAGACCATGAATAAGGGTAACAGCTTTAATGTTTTCACATGTGTTAATTTATTATTTTAGACCTTAAATATTTTATTTATAAAATCTTTATTTAAACAAGTTACCATTGTCGCTACAATAAATCAATGAATGAAATCAGTTTAAATTTAAAATATCATTTCATAATTTCTCGTCACTTGTATCTAAAAACAACAAAAAAACGGTGTACCCACATCGTGCGTAGACGGGAAATTAAAACAGTGGAGCTTAATTGAAACACTGATCATATTCCGCGATTGTAAAACAATAATAGAAAATCGTGTTTCTTTCGAAGGGTATGAAATTGTCAGGAGATTATGCCATAAATGAAATTGGAAACTGGCTGGTCAAAGGTATTAAACTCAATTAAACTGAACTGTGTTATATTGTACAAAGGCTAGAGAACTGCTACCAAATATCTGCTAGTTTAAAGGTGTCCCTTATAAATTATAATTATATTTCAAATTCAATCTCCTAATAATAAGTAAATTAATATTTTACCTAAAATCTGTGATATAGATAACAAAAATAAATTCTTTACATTATTCGTTAGTTTGCAATATAATTAGAATATTCTTTATTTTTATTTTCTGGTGTCTTTGTTATTCTTAAAAGATAAACTGCTTATTTACAAATTTAACACTGCATATGCTATTAATAAATCATTTTATATTTAATTTTGCAACCTTCAGTCATTGTTAAAACTTGTTGACAATACTGTCGGTTAATAGAAATTTCTAAAATCCCCTTGTTTCTATTCGATTAAAGGGTATATTGCAGAAACTATGTTAGCTACAGTGTTAGCTACAAATCACCTGTGTCACTCCGTTAAACTTATACACAATAGTATTGTTTCTTGTTTTCATTTAAAATAAAATATGTTATTGTAGGAATGAAGCAGAATGTTCAAATAATTGAAACAACTTTTTGTCCTATAACTAGTGCCTTTCATTTTAAAAATTAAAAAATTTTTAATCAACGATATTTGGAAGTTTCGATCTAAAATGACCAGGAATTGAAACAGAAAATATTTTGATGCCAATAAATACATATTCTTCACACATAAAACAAATATGAAAACAAAAATCGATGTATATGAATGAATTTTGAAATGGGGAGGAATTATATGATTATACCCATTCTCTGTTGCGTTTAATTGTTTCAATTGATGTCTCATGAGAATTTTCATCGAATTTTTTAGAGATCCTGGCTGTAAGGTCTTTTTAAAATTATAAGAACAGATTCAAACTATAACATTTGAAAACTTGTGCTTACAAAACTTACTTGTTTCTCATAATTATTTAAATGAATCTATTCGGCATTTTGAGTGACCGTCCCTTTATGGCTCGGACGGCACCTCTCCTTCCTTTGGGAAATTCCGAATTATCTGTCCTCCCCGAGCTGCAAACCTGATGACTTAGACAGTAGGGAAAAACATCAGGGAAAACCTCTGGCTAGAAAAGTACGATAGACGAACAAAATTTAACGGCTGATGGGGAGTATCAACAACATACAAGGACAATCATCAACAAAGTGTCGTACCGTGCGGGTGAAATACTGGAGTTTCAATAAGATCTTATAACCATCGAGTTCAGAACATCAAACTTTGTTTGCATAAAGCAAGTGTAAACAAAGTGTCAAATTACACTAACACTCGATCTATTAAATCCGTTCCACCTTGAGCGTTAATTCATTCGAGGTTCGTGGTATCGATCGATCGGTCGGACGTGCCCGCTGGCTCTTTAGTTGATGATTTGTAACAGAATCCTTGCATTAACACAGATTCTCAGAACACACAACTTCACCCAGCAGATATCGATTACAGTCAGTTGTCACTAACAATGCTTTTATCAACAATTTCTTTACCTGTTGATCCTCTGGAAGTTTTAACTATATTATATTCTCTAGGAACAGTAAGATTTTAATGATATAACTTTACTAATGAGATCTTAATGTCATAAACGGTATCGAAACTTCTTAATTAATGTCGTTATCGAAGAAGAGACTCGTAATCTTCTCAAACGAAGAGCACTTGATGTTTACAAGTAGAACTCGATATCTTAGTTTCTTAAAATGTGTTTCTGTGTTTACTTTCTAAATGTAAACTTTATTCAAAACGAGCCGTTCATTCGTTACAGGCCGTTAATAAAATTGCACTTTGCACAAAGGAATTGCCGTTAATAATTTAAGATTCTCTGCTCGTCGTACAGGGTATATATCGTAATTATTCACGACGATCGTAACGTTTAAGTCCAATTCGAGCTTAAAATCCCACGTGAGCTATACTACCACAATAGCCTGAATTTCTATTTGTTCGTTTACTGCCTGTTCGTACTCGGAGCATCCGTTGTAAATTACAGCAAAATCTTCTAATGTGTTCCAGAATATGTCTTCATGGAATTTTAATAATTTATTAAATCTATAGATAACAAATGTAAAACTTACTAATTTATAATTAATATAAAATAAGAGAGCACGAAACTTCCTATTTTATGGACATATTAAATATTTGTAAAAAATTCTGTATCATTAGTATCACTTTAATTACTTTAAAGGATATAATCCCATAAAGCCGTGACCCCTGACAGAATCGATGTTCACGCGTGACAAATTGGCGTCGTATGAAAGTTCCGGTATGAACGTTACTAGAGCTGATACCAGCTAGGGGCACAGGTATATGTTCTGGGTTCATTATATATTTATAAAGGGCTGCCGACTCAACGAGTGGTCCGGGTAAATTTAAATTGTAAATAGACAGAGATTTCAAGTAAAAGCCTGGATAAGAGCGGATATGGTATGAGAGTCTGTGGTGGAAAGAGGAACAGGCTGCTTTTATTTGTAAAGTTTGAATTTCCTCGATATCGAAGGTGTTTAAGCCGCAAGTGTGTTTCATGTTAATCGTTCGTGTTAATTCATTCGAGACCGAGATTTTATTGTAATACGATTCCTGGGTGTCAGTACGATCTGAATGTTTTGTTAGAATGATACTGTGCTTTTCTCTCTCTGGAATATTCTTTTCATATTTTAATTTTAAGTCGATGACAATCTTAAATTTTATGCCTCATGTTTTTAAAATATAAAATTATATACTATGTTATACTATAATATATTATGTACAGTTATATATATTATGCCTACTGATTGATATGAATTTCTTTCGGTCTCGAATGCGTTAAAACGGAGCGCAAAGAAGTCGAAATTACTTATTGTAATTGGTAAAACATCGTGAAAGGCAGACAGATACAAGAAAGAAGTTAAACTATAAATTATATTTGCGACATTGTTATGTTTTTGCTTTCTTTAAGCCTTTCATCAAGACAGCCGATCTATAAATATTAATCGACCAATTTCTCTAAGCTTGTAACTTCAAATTAATGTTTATATATATAAAGAGTTACGTATTAATCTATCTAAATATTTAAAAAGATGTTTAATGTTATAAATGATGGATATTAAAGATGTTCAAAAGAACGTAGTCTTCGCGTGTTCTTTATCATATCCCTGATCAAAGACATTCCAATATTATTACAATATCCAATTACATATTGATACACAAGATATACAGATTATTATTTATAACATTTTGGTTTTCTTAATTGAGTTATTCATTTAGTACAAATGATAAGTAATTAGTAATAAGTCATAAAAAAAAAAAAAAAAAAAAAAAAACGGTATTGTAGTAGAAATATTATAAGAAAACATTTTCTGTTTCAGTGTAGAGTTACTCCTTTTTATAGACAGTGTCGTACAAATCCGTACGTCTTTGAGAAAATGTAGGTATCTGAGCCCTTACTTCCTCAACAACTTTCAAATCTGAGAGAAAAGAAAAACATACGAAGTAATAAGTAATGCTTGCTAATAAATTCAGCAAATACAGAGGGAGCTGGCAAAATCGATGAACCAACGAGACTAAAAGTTAATTACATCATGGATTTCTCGCTTTTAATGTTAAGCTGGAAATTACCGATATCGGTGACCACCATATTTTCCTGAGTTTCCAAATCATAAAGGATTTTCCCCCAGGGATTTGTCAACTGTGTATGTCCCCATGCGACATAACTTGCTGAAGGAACACGAGCCGGTGATATACAGGCGACGTATAATTGATTGTCATTCGCTCTGGAACGCTGAAGTAATGACCAGTGCAGTGGTCCAGTGGTCATATTGAATGCCGCCGGCTATATCAGCATTTGGCAACCTAACACAGAGAAACGGGAAATACGAGACCACTGAATTTTAGTTAACTTTGTAGCTGCACAGTCCATATTCCATAATTTATGAATATGCGAGAACAGTCCTCTTGTCGTGCTTCTAATTCTTTTATTTATTTCATTTTCAGCGAATATACTGGTTTTTTAAATTAAGCTCCTTTTTATACAGAGTTACAGATTATATTGATTATATTTTATATAGAATATATTTAAGAAAGATAGTTACTTTCATGCTAGTTAAGTATTGTTCGATTAAGCTACTGTACCTTTGTTCCGATAAATGCGTGCCATTTCCTCGAATCTGATATCATAGCAAATGCCAATACCTATTTTGCAGCCCTTCACATCAAACATTGTTAGGGAATTACCAGGACTGAGTGAATCACTCTCTCGGAAAGTAATCTTGTTGGGAATGTCGATGTCGAATAGATGTACCTAATAACATAAAAATATAGTTGCTAACTCTATTGCTGTAACTTTTGTAATTTAACATCAATGTTACGAACTTCTAAACTTTAATTGTTTTTTATTTAATAACTGACAGCGTTTTTATCACTTTCTTTTATTAAAAAGTTTTATCATTTAATAATATTTGAGAAGGAATATTTTTTAAGAAAAAATAAGTTTTTTCCTATGTGAAAAATTTATATTACAAAACAAATATATTGTACAAAAATTTATATATTATATTACGACAAAAATGTATGTTTCTCGTATCAAAACGTATTTTATAAACCTATAACATATTTTTTAAATTATAGAATTGGTTATAGTACACGTATGTACATATGCATATTCCTAAATTATTCCTAGATAGAGTCACTTTCTCCACCCCAATATTTTCAATTTCAAAGCCACATGGAGGTATATTATTTACCTTCCGGTGTTTTGCTATCAAAGTTCCATCGGGACCCCAAATAGTACAGGTATTGTACAATTTATCGCCCTCTATTTCAGGTATCGTACCACCAACTACATAAATGCTGTTTTCCTTAGCTGCCTTCGATAAAGCAACGCTCGTTTCACCGTTTCATCAGGAATACTCTCGGCGTATTTTGGAAACTATTCTGCATTGCAATATTTCAATTAATGAAAAATAACTGTCCTTTGTTCCAACCATAAATTAGGTTGAAATGTTTGTCAATTTTTTATTTTTTAAATTATTAAAATAACTAAATTTTATATTTAGATTTACTTAAATATATAATTACTTAGATAATAGTACATATAATAAATTGTTTCTACAGGTTCAAGATGAAAAATGAATATTTAGAAATGTTTAATTACAATCATGCTATTTGGGTCAGTACCAGTGACTTGTTACTTAACGACTTTGCTAGTACTTTTTGAAACATAAAGTTAGATTTTAACTAACTTTAATTTTTAACTATTATAGGTGGAATTATAAATACAAAATAATTGATAATACTAGTTTATAAGTACCTAATTATTAGTATCTTAAAAAATATATTTATACAAAAATCACGATAATCATAAAAATGGGGAAATTCTATATTCTCGAGTCAATTCACAATCTTTATGGAAGTATGAACGTTAAGGTAATTTGTCTACTTTTACTTTTTTCTATATAGTTGTTATACATATAATAAATTATTAGAAAAAGAAACAAATTATTACGTATTCCATATGGTGAATTAAAGCATTCAGGAAGAGCGATAATATCAGCATTATGCTCTTTCGCGCTTGAAATGTAGGAAACTGCCCGCTCTACATTTTTGCTTTTTACTTCATTTACTTGAAGTTGTACCAACGCCAAGCGAAATGCTAAAATGTTGGAAAAGTTAAATACACTCGGTTATATATTTCCCATACTTTTTATTTATAAATACTTTATACATAGTGAATACTTACTCGACATCGTTCGCACTACTTGTTTAACGATGTTCGTAAGTATCATAATGTTCTTTGAGGTTATGTATGGTATTACTCGATATCAACATTACGTAAGCAATACGCGGGGATTTTTAATAATTATTGATAAAGTTTAGGACATTAACTTTGATGTAATTGTAAACATTATTACATATTATAATTAAATGTAATTTTCAGTTAAGGGTAAGAAAAGAAATATACTTTTGTAAAAATACACTTTATTATAAAATCTGTATAAATAAAATTGTACAATTTATCTTGAAAGTAAAATGACCGAATACGTTCCTGGAAAATATTACTGCCTACTAAATGATCGAGATCTTGATCTTTCTCGTCGTCTCGTTTTTTACTTGATCTTTCAGACGAGCAATCGTACTTCTTACGTTTCTTTGACTTCTTCAATCTTTTTAATTTATAAGAATCATTACTATTAGAGTTACTTCTTTCTCTCCGTCTCTTCTTTTCAGAATCACTATCGCTGTCATCATTAGATTCGGAGCGCCTTTTTCGTCTTTCTGATTTTTTATCCCCCACTTTATCATACTTGTTCTTATTGTGCATCGTACTTCCGATTTTCTTTCTTTTATTACTACTTTTGTTCTTCACCGTCTTCGGGGTCAGGGGACATTGATCTTTTTCTATCCATCTTTTGCTTGAGTCCCTTGGATTCCTTGTCCTTATATTCCTCATACTTTTTTGTATCTGAAATTAACCCCATAAAATACTGAAATCTAAAACCTCTACATTTATCATATTTTATATAAAGATAGAAGGGACCTTTAAAAAATTGCATGCAACAACACACTTACAGATACTCTTGAATTAGTTTTTCTACATGTCCGATTATGTCTTTATATGTATATGTCAATTCAAATTTATTTTCTTAAATGTCCCTTAATGAAAAACTAACACTTCATATTAACTTTGAACTTTTGAGTTCTTAGAATATTCTGATTTAGTCACTGGCTGTACCATAAATTCATTTACAGATATTATATTTCCACCAAGAGCTAGTTTTATTATGAGCCTTCCTGCATCATCATCGAATCCTTCTATTTGACCATAATTATTACTTTGTTCTCCAGCTATAATTTTCACAAATGTTCCTTTCTCGATTTTAACTTCTTCCTCTTCTTTTTTGAAATCTGTATTTTTCTTCTGCAATGCTACTTTGTCTGCTCCAAGACCCATACCTTTTGGTCGTAATTCTGGTATGACAGCTGCTACTAATCTGTAATAGTTAGAATAAACGATTGTGAAATAAAAAATGATGTTCTCTGTTTACTTTCCAATAAGTGATGTATTAAATACATATAATTAATTTAATCCAGAGTAAAATTCATACTTTTCATTTCAACCAATTCCCTTTCCTGGTTGCCATCCCATTCCCCTTAACATTGCTACACCAAAAGCATCAATAGGAATTTTTTCATAATCTTCTAACGTAGACTGAAAAATACAAAACGATATTTATAATATGCAAATGTAATACATCTGTGCATTGCACATCAATATGTTGATAACGTACCTGTTCTTTGCCTCTTAATGATTCATCTTCTACTAAAGGTAAAGTTAAATCATTTGTTTTAGTTTCATATTTATTCTTTGACTTAAGTTCCCCAATGATTTCTTTAGTCGCTTGCTCTTCTAAAGTAACAACTTTATTTTCACTATCTTCAACTGGCTCTTTCTTTATTGATATTATTGGCGATGTTTTTCCATTAGATAGCTTTGATTTTGCCTCGTTAACACTAGCGTCTCCTACCTTTTCCTTATCTGCCTTCGGAAGGAAAATGTCTGCATCTATTTTATTAAGAATTCTATCATGCCAGGTTTTTGAACCTAGTAATGGAATAATTAGAGGTTCATCTTTTTTTTCTTCCTCATTGAAATAAAAAAATTGTTTTCAAATATATATATTCCGCTATTGGTGATTTTTATAGGTTAGGTTGAGGTTATATGTTTCTTGATTATAAATTTTACTTTTTGAACTCACCCTATTACTTTAATACCTTTCTCATCAAGGCATTCAATGTAATCAACTTTCTTTTTTTCTTGTGGAATAGCATTTTTTAACACAGGTTTCTTAATAGATTTCGCAAAACCGAAGGAAATCTTCTTTCCTTCTTCTGCCATTTATTTGTTATTTTAACACTGACTTATAGATCAATACACATGTATATACTAGACATAAAGATTGATGTCACTTGAATCTACGTACATGAATCTGATATCTTATTATACTTTATTAATCTACTCAAAATTACTTGCACATTACTAAAATTTCATTCCGACAATGTATCAAGCGTCTGAATAAGTGACATTAAAGTAAA
The DNA here is from genome assembly GCF_024516045.1 of Bombus affinis. Taxonomy (NCBI): domain Eukaryota; kingdom Metazoa; phylum Arthropoda; class Insecta; order Hymenoptera; family Apidae; genus Bombus; species Bombus affinis. The sequence continues at coordinate 83,068 of NW_026108853.1, read as the reverse complement.
CATATATCAAAGAGGAAATAAGAAGAACTGACGCCTATGGTTTTCTATGTTACAGAGCTAGTGCTGCATCATACGGCCAAATGCCGAAGGTGGCTTATGCTAGTATATACCTGCCTATACGTTTCAATGAGAAAATCGATATTATGTGTTCATGTGAAAATTCACATTTCCCTAGGAGCTGTATTTTGATAGATTTAAGCTTCTAATGGAGCATTTTAAACGTATAGAGTATACTATGAAGTAGATAGTAGTGCGGATCATTTTATATTCATAGAAAGTTTGAATGTATAGAAATGTACAAAATGCTCATGATATGCAAAAATATGCAAAATATTCAAAGTAAACCAATCATCAAAAAGTTTAGAAGGTGAAACAAATTTCTTTAATAACACCTAGATTAATTTTTATTTGTTAACAATCCCATATATAACCATAGCTTTCGCCCGGCGCATATACGCGCCCATACATGCGTTAATAAGATAAGAGGAAATAAAAGACAGATTATCGATAAAATACATTAACACATATGTAATACGTGGATATATTACCACTCAGATTACACATATTATATATTATAAGGGAATATGTATACCACGTATATATGTAGAACGAACATTTCAAACTTGTTTATAGCCCGTGCGAACACATAAATGCACGCACACGAACAATTTTTCGAACGATAATTATATTAATAATTTATAACCATTTATATTTTTATATTTTTATATTTTTATATTTTTATATTTTTATATTTTTATATGATAAGCATTTATATTTTTTAAAATATGTTCTTATGGCATACATATTTATTCCACGCTTCATATCTATCCACATCCGTAACTGTAGGTGACATTGTTTTTTAACAATTTTGCTATTATTTCATAATTCTTTAATTCATATTTCAAAGTCGTAACAGATGTTTCTTTTTTTTTTTTTTTTTTTTCAAGTTTTTCCCATATTGGACTTATTTCGAGCAGCCATGCTTGCTTACAAAGCAATTTTATATCCACGCAAGAATATTTTTCAGTAGATTTTATTATGTGGTTTACAACATCCATATTCTCTAATAACTGGTTGCTAAGGTATAATTTGAACATACCAAGTCGAGTAACTTCATTTGGTAATGATACGTATATTTTCTTTTCAAGGCATCTGCGTAAAGCTGCATCAATGTCCCTAATAATATATTTACAATAAATATTATTGTTCTGTTATATTAATAATAACAAAGGAATATTCCGCACAACACAATAATTAAGATTAAGATAATGAATAATTATGATATTAAGATATTTTCTACTTAGAAAACATTGAAATAGCGTGATATACATAGCAAGGGCAATTAGTTGCAGCCAAAAGAACTACATTAGAATTTTCGTTAGATACTAATCCATCCAATCTAGAAAGAAGTTCTGATCTGAATCTCTTTGCAGGTTCAGACAATGTACAGTTTACTCCTTTATTTGTGCCTATCCAGTCAATCTCGTCGATAAAAATAATTGTAGGCGAAAAATTATAGGCAAGTTCAAATAAAACCTGTTCAGTTTAACAAATGTATTAATGTAACTATTCTATTTATATATGATTATTATTATATATGATATATTCCAGAATCTCTTCTTCATAGACAAAGGAAATCAACTTACACGGATATACTTCTCGGAATCACCTCTCCATTTGCTCACCAATGAGCTGGCCGTTATGTTAAAAAAGGTGCATTGACATTCCAGGGAGAAAATGGGCCTTTAAAAAAGATAAGGTACTTGAGGAGATACACAATGGCCTCCTTAATAGCAGATTTACATTCCTCTAGGCCTACGATGTTGTCCCAATATACATTTAATTTTGTCAGTATGATTTCCTACGACAATACAAAGATGAAATGGCGCATAATCTCCGTATTAATTTCCGTAAGTGTTATGTAATTCGTTATTTAAAGCTTTACTGAAATCAGTATTTACAATACGTATATTAATCGAAAATAACTTACGCATGAAATGTCTTCAATAATCTTCCATAATTCCAGATTGTCTATATAAAGCTTCTGAGCCTATTTTGATATCTTTGATTGCGTGGATTGTTCCATTAAGATGTTAAATAGCTCTCCTCTTCTGATGAAGATTCATCGCTTTCATTGGCGAAAATTGATGTCACTGTCATTGCGAGATTAATATCATCCGTAGCATCACCCCTCATCTTCTGTTGTGCATTCCTCCCTTTCACAGACCCAGATACAGACTCACTTCTCGTTTGTTTGCTAACAGATTTGACACGTTTTACTACTTCTTCAAAGATTGAATGATATTGTAATCGATACGTTGAATACGTTGAGAACGTTGAATAGTGTTAAATAATTTAAATTCTTACACTTTGTTCGCATTTGTCATTTCCCTCGTCTTTATTTCCTTTTCAGTTATTTTCTTGCACAATATAGGATATTTTTGGAATTTCATCTTGTAATAATTTTCATATTCTGTAAGAATAATTTCCAAATCGACGTTGTCGCAGACTCGATATTTCCGAGGTAGACGAGCTTCCCGGATTAATACATCGCTAATGTCTACATATCTAAAAAATATAATTTTTAATTCATTGAACAAATTTTATGCTATGAGTACACACTATACGATAATCATCAATTAACTGTTTTATTTCTAGGTAAGACAGACAAAAAGAATGTACTGTCTATTTATTATTATATAAATCCTCGGCGATAATTTTTTGCCTTCTGCCTTTTAATTTCTAATTTTTAAAGTTTGAATTTAAATATATTTTCATTTATAACTAGTTAATCTACGTTATCGATTGAGTTACTCTATAACTACTGAGTTACCGATGTCGATTTTCAAATTTTGGTTCCTTCCCCTCTTTCCGCACTAATTTCTATTTCGATTGGTCGCCGATATTATTCGAAAAAATTGCAACTAAGAAGATATCTAAATATATACACATAATATAAATATATAAACATAATTTTGTTATCTACTATCTTGATACGTGCAAAGATAAATCTTAATGATATATAATACAGCGTAAATGGTTATAAATAATTAATTATTGACAATAATTATAAGAATTATCGAAAGAAAAAATCATAGATACTATGTGCGAGTGTAAAATATCACAAAAAATGAACAACAATTGTGAAAAACGCAATATGGCAAATCAATGACAAAACACACTCATGACTGTCATGGAAGTTCCAAAGTCTTTTCGCAAATTATGAGATATCTTATTTGTGGTACCTTGCAGCGATAAATCACCGTTCATTGTAATAGTTTTAAATGTGATAATGATATCCTTGTATTGACTATCGTTTTTCGATAGTTACGAGAATTTTCGTTTATTACTTTGAGACAATCCGTCACTTCCTTTCTCTTATAAAGTTTCCCTTCAACTCCGTTGAAAACTGAGCATCAAACAGGAGACGAACGATTTGTTGTCATGGCAATGTTAGTTCACACGTAAGCAGGGTGCGAATATAATGATGGAATAGTCGAATCCTGTCTACTGTATAGTAAGATGGATGCGACATGGAAATAGAAAGAGAAGGCTGTATATAAGCATTTTCTGTCCTTGTTTAATCAGGCATGCACACTAGTGGACACTGACGGCGCTCGTTTACCGTTGTTACACATTTCCGGTACAAGTACGCGGGCATTAGAGAAGGACGGAACGGTCTCTCTCTTTACCCCTATATCGCGTTTTTAGTTCGCTCACGCGCTCTGTACTTATATCTATTACATTTCCACCATAAGCAGCGGCCGTGCAGTGACTTACAAAAGTTTCGAACTCGCGGACGTTTAATCACGTTCCCTACTCCGAAGGGGTAAGTACAAAGTTGCTCGTCTCAGTACTCTTGTTAGAAGTTTTATCATCTTTTTCATTTCGTGGCTACAAGTTTTTCCAGGAAATTCTTATCGTTTTACAAGGGCTGTGGGACACAGTGACGTCAGCTATCGATCATATACGCGAATTTGTTGTAAATTAATTAGGAGAATATCTGGAGTTGTTTATCGTTGCCAGCTGTAAAATATTAGAATTTTTCATTCATAATTGTCATATTTTCGACTCTTCCGTTGCCAAGACCATCTTGAAAGATTTTTGGTATGTTCCATCACCCTTGTTAAAAGTGTGCCCATTGGTTAGCTATATTGATTTTAAAAACCAATACGTATATCAAGTTTATTATTTAACAGAAACAAAGAAATTCGTTTTATTAACGAATTTTCGATGTTTCTTCTCAATTTCCTTTAGCATCGAACGAAGAACATTATTTGATCAAACGTTTCATCGTTCAGATTATATTTCGTTTAAAAAGATTGAAATTGATATTGAGATAAAATCAAAAAGTATCCGTTGTTCTCGAACATTCTAGTATTCCTTCGCCGCCCGGGAGAAAGACAGGTATGAAGAAAGAGGATATTTTTTTTTATTAACTTTTTAATATTGATATTTCGACAAATATTGACGTGTGCAGTGAGAAAATCGAGTGAAATTTTCAATAATATCGTTTTAATAATTTGTGAAACGAATTAGTTTGGTTTTTTCCATTTTTATTAGTTTCCGTCAGTGCTGATTGACGCGCCACTCCAGTTTCCATTTCCGTTTCTCGAAATTTCCTACGTCCTTGGTCTTTGGGACTCTTTGCCCAGGTAACTGCATTGCTTCTGGGTACGTCTCACCGTTCGGGTCTCTCGAGCTTTCGGTGTCAGTTGTTACCGTTGAAGGAAGAGAAGCTAGTGACGGATATTATCGGATAAATCGTTTATTCTGGAAAAGTTCGAGTAAGTTCGTTCTGTTTGAATAAATCAAGACATAGATCAATTTTTATCGTATCATCGTGATTCGCCATGTCGTACGTTTGGTTTCGGGATACCATATGTTTTTAATTTGGTACTTTTAATTTGACATTTTACGCCTATAATCGTGACAGGAAGATACTTTCAGTGAATTATAAATATTTTAAATTATAAATTATAAATATTTGTTATAAATTACAATCATACTACGGGGAAAAGTGAAACATATGTTTTCTTGTGGAACGATTCATGTGATAGTAAATTATTCGAAGCATAATAATGCAATTATTTCTGTGTTATTGCTTTATCGAAGCATAATAAAGCATTAAACATCTATACGGTAACATTTACGGACGAATATTGGGGTAATATTATCGCGTCGCTTTAATCTGGCATTTAATGCTTTGATTGCGGTCTTTGAAATGGCATCACAGATGCTGGTATAATATCACACGAAAAAGGAAGGACCACCAAGTGCACCAGTGCGTTGCAGCCATCGGGGGTGGCTTTGACGCCGGTGCCGAGGAGAGGCGCAGAACGTGTTCGATCGACCCGCGAACGCAGCCCGTGCTCGTACTGCGACAGAGTTCGTTTCAGTTAGTCTCAGTCGCTGTTTGCCCGTCGACAGCGTATAGTCGCGCCGGCCAACGATTATTTTTTTCTTTTTTTGTTTCTCGATAATTCTCTCGCAACGTTCTATACGTACACGTTCTATACGTACACCATCAGTTTATCGCGTGATCATTGTTCCCGCTTCCCCTACCTTTTGTCACGTCCTTCAAAGAAGATTTCCCTTCAGTTTTTTGTTGTTTGGGGAAAATTCATCGCTCGGACACATGGATTTATCGACACGACGGTTTATCGAGGCATCAGCGTGATGTACTTTTCAAGTTTCATATTTTCTCTATGATACTTTCTAAGGAGAATTTAGAATTCGAAAGATATCAATTTCCAGGAAATATAGGTCTTTATGAGACCATCGATAGGTTTGAATTTAATTAACTCTCTTATAATTGGTATTTCAATTTTTTAATTCCTTAAATTTAGCTTTCTTTAGACGATATAACGCGGGCATTTTATGATATATCCAATATATTCGTATATATTTTACTTTATACATTCGATAAATTTCCTTGGTTGGCCGGCCTGCAACCCACATACGGCACTTAATAAAAATTTGTTTCGTTAGAGGTCGGTGTTTGTTCATCTTCGTCATAAAAATGTCATGACGTCATATCATATCACAAGGGTTCTTCTGAAAGCTAGATATTCGATAACAAGATTAATGGTCTTCGGTAGCTTGCAATGTCAAGCTTTGAACTGGCGGGATCGCCTTGCTGTCAAATCGCCATTCAGCAGCGACCATATTCTTTAACTACGTTCAAGACGTATATCACGCTACAGGAACCATCAAAGGAGGATAATTGCAAGTTAGTTGCCCCTTAGAAACGAGACAGTTGGTTGTTACTTGTTATCCGTAGTTGGTAGTTGTTCTCCTTAGTCGCCACATATTATAAAGACGACATTCATAGTCACCAGTTGCCTTCGCTAATAGTTTCTTGTTGTCTGTAGTTAGTTCTCGTCATCGCTATGTATTCCATCAACCACGTAAAATTTAACATATAGGATTTTATTCTTTTTTATTCTTTCTGTAGGAAGATTCTTTAAGTAATATGAATTTAAGTAACTATTTTATGATACAATAAAGTGGAAAAACGATTATTTTACGTAACGTAATGTTTTAAAGAACATTGAATTTAAAGGATTCAGATAGATATCTTAAACGTAATTAAACCCTCCATATCGTAACAAATTAAAAGAAATTGCGCAAGAAAGTACAAATACATTTAATGCATAAAACATATATTTAAAATCCAAATGTAGGCGTTGACGCGTGCGTGCTACATGTTCGAAACGTTCGTTACATCCGCGATAAAATTTGTAACGACGAAGAAGCTTAACATATGGTGTGCTTCAAGACGACAGTAAAAAGTGTTGGCGGATTTTTCGAAATTTCTTCCATTCTTAATAAAAATATATTGTATAAATATAGTAAGATTTTTCAAATTTAAATAGTTATAATGATTTGAAACTTTACAATCGTACGGTTCTGTTTTATCCTTTGAATATACCTGTCATTTTCATATCTCCTTTTAACTAAACTAAATATTTGGAAATCCTATAATTTGTACACTTCTATTTGTGAATAAGATCGATGAAATTAACGCGTAACTATGCTTTCAATAATGGCTTCGATGTATTGCTCACCATTATGGCGGATTAACGTCTCTAAGTGATCGACCTTAATCACTAAATGGCAGCCGCGATTCAGTGGTAGAGCCTTACACATGACGGACATTGCAAGCGCTTGTAAGACGTCTATCGTGAAACGTTTCCAATAGCATCGATTACGACGACGGTGAAATCCGAATAGAAATATATATCGCGTATCGCTTCAGTCTGACATGTCTTAAAATAGAATCACAATTTTTCGTTCTTAAATAAAAAAAAAAAAAAAAAATAAGAAAAAAGAAAAAAAAGTCTATAAAAATTATATGCAAATAAAATAGATAAATGGATAAATGGTTGTACAAATTTATAAAACAGATATTACAAATATACGTAAATAAATTATATATTTATAAGTTGTTTGTTTAAATATCTGTTTGTTTAAATAAATAAAAGGGATATTTACGACTTACAATGAACGTAGTCCTGTTTTTAGTTTTAAACAAAGCAAAAACGGATAACAACTTTTTAAAATGTAAAACTCAACGCAACAGTGGTTTGTTTTAATTAATCAATAACGTTCAAAGTTAATTAATTTAGAGTGGTTTGTACATTTTGTATGCTCGCCGTATTTTAACGTTTGATGTGTAACGTTTGATGTAGTACTTGATGCCCGAAAAATCGAAAAATAATTAAATTTGATCGTTTCGTCGAATTTACAAGTGTGTATATTCGTGTGAAATCCTATGTGCTTGTGTATGCTGATGTGAAAGGCGGTAATATATTTTTCTTTTTTCGATTATTGTTGTCAACTTTTGTGTGGAATAAATCAATTCCGTGAATAGAAGTGCAATCAATACAGCTTACTATGAAATGATAGCACAACAACAGTACATATCGCCATTGACGTCAGCTTCACAAAATTTCTCGAGTATCGAGGTCGTCCATTTGGGTTATGAATTTATTTCCAAAATGCCACAAGCACGAATATCTTATGGAAATCCACTGTATTTCCACTGTAATTTTTAATAATCAGATTCCATATTGTATGCTACGATTCGAGGAAAATCCGCAGCTAATTATTATCTTTGCTGCCTTTAAATACCATAAATAGTCGTCCGTAAATTTTAAAAGATTTTCTGTGCCATACTTATATTGTGTATTTTAGTCTTAAGGTGCGGGTCGTGTTCAATTAATCGAAAGTGATGAAACTGTAATGGGTCACGATAGTCAAATATTAAAAATGGTCTCGTTGGCTACATTTAAAATCTTTACGAGATATATATGCATAGTACGTTGCTACTAGCAACGGGTAGCGATGAGAAATAGAGAACAGTACCTTCCTTATCTCGTCGTGATTATGTACATACCAGTAATGCACAGTACTCGTACTGAATATCTTACAACATCTACATAGATTTTCAGATTTGTTTCGAATATTACCAGCATAACCATGATAGTAGAATTCTGTTACAGTATTAATTCTATAGTGCCGTTATGCATAATACAGCCCTAAAATGTTTCTACAAATATACGAATATTTTCGTCAGCTACTATATTCCAACCATGGCTTATTATGAAAGGAAATATATAACGAAATTACTTGTTTTTTTAGACTAAATTAGTTTAATTTGAATAATTTTAGTAATTGTGTAGGATCGAACAACAACTTATCATTAGCTTCACTCGAGACTTGATTGCACGTAGCAACGTAATTGCGTTGGAACTGAGGGTAGAAAACAATGTCAACCGTTAGACGCGTCTGTCTGGCGAATGTGTAACGCGTGAATAATAGATGGCGGCAATCACGTGAACCCTACTTATAGCTGTTTCGGCTTATATCGTAGCATTCAACCTAGGGTAAAACGATAGGGATCATTAGAAGTTGAAAGGCCGGCTGATCAGCCTCATTTTGTTCCATTTTTTAATCAAGCGATGAATCGACAAATTGTACAGATTTCGATGGTTATCACAGTTCTCTGGGAATTTTCAAGCGCGGTTCGTCGAATTTAGTCGGATTGGCTACAGACTCTTTTACGAGCAGCTTGAAACTCGATCTAGTTTCGAGAAAATGAAAAATTCGTTTTATCTCTTTGCTTCCCTGTTCCTTCCTTCCTCTTTTTTTTTGCTTTTTACATTGCGTTAAGACCGGCTAAATAATATTGATTGCCATGGACGTTGGCTGGTTCAAAATCACTGACATCGACGATAACAAAAGTAAGTTTGATGATCATTTATCTGAGCCGGTGTTATTCGACTTGAGCTCTGCACATTTGTTAATATTATTCTAGTAGGGATGAGATACTACAAATTTTAAATAACTTCGATTAAAATTATATTATAAAAATTATATTACATTAACGTTTAGAAGTCAATAAAGTGGAAAGAATTACGCGAGATAATGTAAATATAAATTACATTACAAGGAAACAATACGGCTAGGTAATTTGAAACATTCTGGCTAAAATTGCATTCTTTCAAAGTTAGGACGTACAGTATTTACAAAGCAGATTAAGTATCAAATGGGGTACTTAAGAAAATTCATGTTATCATTCTTTAGTAAACATTTTCAGGTTATAGCCTTCTGCAAAAGCTGCTTTTCGTTACGTTAACGTATTCATTATTAATATTAATCATATTGTTCTTATCTCCTAGGGGCATAACAATCCATTTTTATATTGTGTTAAAGCTAAATTTCTATTATATTTTCGCAAAATTTTCTTTCGTTTTATAGAGAAATGATAGATACACAGCATTTTTTGTTTTATGTTATTTTATATTAAATTGGAGAAAGGTGGATCGCACATAATTGAATAAAATAATATAATGCAAAAAATATCGTACATCTATCATTTCTTTATAAACCGAAAGAAACTTTTGGAACAACCTAATATTTCTCTCCAACGACACTTCTACGATGTTAAAATATTTGATAAAAATATTTGATAAAAATATTAAGAAATTCTAATATTGATTTAAACGTATCGATTTATTTACTTTTCGCTGCCAGAAATTGTTAATTATGATTTCCACTTGAAAGCGTATTTCATATTATGAGGATAAATGATCAAATTCATCTCTAATATACACGTTAGAGAGTCATTTATAGCTGCAATCCTGTTTACCGCTCATATTCCTGGAACTCGATAATTCACTAGGCGATTGCTTTAACCGTGCAGAATACATCCATAAATAATTAATCGCCATTAATATTCCATCGACTTTTGAAAATCCCTGATGTGATCTATTTCACGTGATGAGAATACGTGTAAAGTGAGGTTATTGCTTGATTATCTTTAGTCGAATAAATCGAGTGATTCAAATTATAATGCGGAAGAAAGTCAAAACTATGTATATTATTTTTTTCAATTTTTATGTATCATTTGACGGAAGGAAATTTCGTAAGTAAGGTTCACCTTCTTTAATGTCAATGATTTTGACATATGTTATTAAGCTCCAAATTCTAAGCAATCTTCTATATATATATATATATATATATATGTAGTATCTTAATGGGTCTTAGAGGAAAGGACAAGTAATGATGTTTTGATTTAATAAATAATGTTCGAAGCAACGAAATGATTACGATGCTGTCGTACGTCTTATTCTCATAGACGGCTTCCGACTTCCCGATTCACACTCTTCCGCTTCTACACTCGCTCGCTCTCGCTTCTCAAGTCACACTCTGCACACCTTTTGCATCCGTCTTCTCCGGCTTCTCAACTAACACTGCCTTTAGCGTCTCTTTGTCTTTTCCCGTCCTATCGGACACGTGTCCCGAAACGCCCGTGGCCAGAGTCACGCAGGCCCTTTCCACGAAACTATCCACTTAAAAAGAACCGACGACACATTGATGTACCCGACGATGCCGCGGCTCTCGCGGCATTGTTTATGGTTCGGCAGATATCTTAGGCCTTTTGTCCACGATACTACATATATAACATACGTATAATAGCCAAAGTTCAACTGCCAAGTATACGCAAAGCTTTTATTTTCAATTTATGCGACACCACTATGTTTCATGAATTTATTTGCTAACGGTATTGAAACAAATAACAAGCAGAGGACGAACTATCCGTGAACTGTTTTGCCAACGAGTACGCTTCCAATATTTTCTGTTTGAGAAAACACACTTGTTGCTGTTGCAACTCCAAATATTTTTACAGCCGACGTTTTTGCCATGAATCATCGGCTAACATATAAAATAGAGAAAAGCCATAGTTGATTGTAATGGAAATTTAGAAAACCTGAAACTCGATATAGAAGGGAAAAATAAAGGAAAGGAAGGGAGAGATAATTGGAAGCTTGGGGCCAGGTTTAATTCACTGAAACCGGGCTGCTTGTGTCATCACGAAACAGAATTGCCAGTACGTCATTTCTGTGCTCCCGTCCTCGTAAAAACGGTTTCACTCGTTAAGAAAAAACGAATAGGCGGTGAAGAGAGAAAAAAGCAGACAGAGAGCGCTTTTAAAAAGCTGACGAAGCGTGCGTTGCCACAACGAGACACACGGTGCTATTTGTCGTTTTAAATTGCGCCGCAACTTGTTTTTCAGATCTTTGCTAGAGACACGTGAAAACACGTTGGAAGTATATTTCTTGTTTTTGTGGAATTTAGCTGGAAAATAAAAAATAACGTAAAACATGTACTTACGACTTACAGAGTAATTGAATGTATACACTATAATAACCAGCGATTTAAGGCTTTAAAAGATCGAAAAAAAAGAAAAGAAAAGAAGAAAGATAATATTTTGTGGCAGTCTAACTCGATCTAAGGAAATAGAGAGGGAGGGGGTTGGGGGGGGGGCAAAGCTTGTTAATCTGGAAAGAATACAAGCATCAATTTCAAGCACTTATAGAGAATCAAGCGGGCTTGTTAAGGTCGTAAGTTGGACAATTATCCCGTGTTAGGTTCAATCAGCTTAGTCCTACACAAAATTGATCGAATCATGTGAAAACAAATGTATTCTGATTTTTGTCGCAGATATTTCTGGTCTACGCACTCCAGTGCCCACAAAGCAGTTATTGAAACAGCTGATTTTCGCCTATTCTAGAGCGACAACATCCCCTGATCTTTTACAACCATGAAGGACCTGTACTCGAAAATACTTGCAATTCTCATCTGCTTGCAGGTTATTTTCGTCACTTTCTTCCCGTCAGGGGCTGGTAAGTTGATACTGATTAATTATACCATCGAAATTCTATATAATGGCTACAAAAAATATTTGCATCATTACCCTCATTTCCTAACGAAGCGCGTTTTTTTACCAAGTTTTATATTTCATTTCATAGTATCAAATCTCTGTAGTTACACGAAAGTATTAAATGATAGGAAACTTGATATACACGAATTTAATTAATTAATAAGTTAGTCGATATACAGCCATTATTATTTCATGTGAAATATTACAACGTCAAAAACTTAACGTTCTTGTACGTACAGTATTAATCACAAATTGTAAGAATGTTTACTGATAAGCAAAATAGATAATATGGAAAACGCAGACCTATGGAAAGAGAATTCCTGACATTAGACAGGAATACGCGATTGCACGAAATATTTTATGGTATGTCTGACATGGAGAATATATGCGGCGAAGTACGAAAAATTCATCCTGAGATATGTATACGACCTACGCGGTACGGGACGTGTTATAAATGGTTTTCGCCACTCAGCCGTATTTGAATTTGTGAACACGATCGAACAAATGACGCGACAATTATTAATTGCCGTCTCTGCCTTAGTAACGATTCGCGTTGGAACGAGGTCGAATCGTTCCGATTCCACGCGCGATTAACAAATAATTACAGTGGACATCAATTACTTGGATGACCTTCGTCATTTCAGCTTAAAACGATTAATTTGATCAAACCAACCAATTATTTCAATTAATACAATCTGCACTTTAAATTCGCACGTCTTGTGTATACACACCGGGCCAGAGAAAAGTTTTCATTCGTTCGAGTAGAACCTTCGTAGTCCTTGAGGACGCGTGTCGCTTCTCGTGCACCTAAAGTTTCGCTCAAATTAACCGATTTATTTGAATTCGAGCGAGTGAAAACCTCTTTGTCACCGTGAGTTTGTTACTTAATTGATACTCTTAGATGCCCTTTGCTTTCAATCTCTTACATCCATTCTTAATTAGTCAAGTCGTTTGACTTTTGACAAGTATTTTGAAACCATTTTACTAACACGAACCTACTTTTTTACTTGAGATTATCCGCTATTTTTATTCAAATGTATATGTACGTATATACACTTTTGAATTTTAAACGAACCTTCTATTATACCTATATCCTTTAAGTGCCGTTTTAAGTTTCAAGAGACTTTAACTCGGATAGCTCGACTTGGAGTTCTAACGTATACTGTAAAGCACACTTGCGAAGTAAAACAGCAAACACGATATAAAAACTTTTTGCCCATGTAAGAAATCGAATAACCTATTTCAACGGTGCTTTAATCTCATCGATGAAGCATCGATGCAACGAAGGAGCATCGTGATAGCCGCAATGCGGATCCGTTGAACAAAAATTTCCTGGTACGGTCGTTTTCGTAATGTTATTAACCGTTTTAGTGTCGGATGTTTCAAGACTCCGTATCGGTTTGTGCTGTGCAGCGCGATAGCGCTTCGTTTATTTATTTGCGAGTAGTACCGATCGACGCGATCGCGCTGCCCTTTTTCATCCTGTTTTTTTCATCGAAATATACCGTTCGACGTGCTCGCGCTTCATTTCATCGGTTATACTGGAAGCGTTACAACAAACACTCAAAAGTTTGCGAAATATTTATGCTCTGCGTTTCGTTTGTGTGATAACATTCTATAATGCAGGATTTGGTTTTCCGATTCAAGAGGTAATTTTTTATATTGGTTTTTTTTTTTATTTGGTTTATGATTATTTGAAAAACGAGTAATTACGAGAGGAAACTCTGATATGACTCGCGACGAGCACGCTTGAGCGCGTTGCGAATTAATGATCGTGACCATACATCGTGGCACAATTTACCACGGTACGCGAATAGAGTGATCACGCTGCGTGGCGTTAAAACGGTTAGCGTAACTGCGCGTACGATTGTCGAGTGACAAAGATATTGACGCTGGTAATCGTTTTCAGTGCATTTAGGAGGAAACTGTACTGATTTCGAAGGACGATCTGTCTTACATGGACAGATGTATGTGCCGGGACCTTGGATTTGCATACACTGCATATGTTACAATTCGAAGTCAACATCTTGCGGGCGTCTCCGCTGTTCAATTCCTGCGGTAAGTATATGCTCATTCTAAGAGCAACCAGCTTAACACAACCATGAGAAACTAAAGTACACCGTTAACGCTTGCATGCTGGTCGTTAAAACACATGCTGCGCGAATAGGGTACACAGCGATTCATTTAACTCGCCTTGAATTAGTTTTAGAAAGACAAACATGGACAGGGATAATTTTTGTCACGAATCGTTTAATTTATTCGTTCATTAGAACGAATTAATTTACACCTGCTGAGATCGCGATTGACGCGACAAATTCGAAATCTTGTTCCATATAAATATTTTTAAACAAGCACGTCGTAAGCTTTGTATATTTTTTAATCGCAACGAAACTGTTCAGAGAAATGCTGAAATTATTAATTATAAAAGGAGATTTCTACGCATCGTTGTAAAAGTGTCAGGGAAAATATTCGTGAAACAGTTACGTTGTTACAAGTTCTACAAGAAGAAATATCGAAAATCACGTTCCACTTATTCAGTTGCACGTGTAAAAGGTATCTTGCGTTCGCGCAAAAAATCTCTGAAGGATACATGCTTTATAATAATTGGAGTGTCGAAGTTGTTACACGGATCGGCGTACACGTACCTTTTAATGAAACTAGGTTACTCATTCGTTATTCGTTCCTAATTTTCAGCTTCACGATTTTTACGCAATAAAATTTTATACACCTGTTCGGTTTATAAATGATTCAATTCAAATTTAACAGAATTAAAGTTGAAATAATCATTTGTACTTCATTAAAAGGTTCTTTCAGCATCTCGTTTCAATATTTTTATTGGTAATATTTTGTTGATCGTTATATTTAAATGGAGTTTTTCAAAGGAGAGACATTTTAAGGTAGGAAATGGACATACATTTATAATAAGAATTCAGAAGAAAGAATATTTCATACAGAAAGAAATATTCCGTATGTATAAATAACTACGCTATGAATTTTATATGTATCGGATATTCCTTCTGGTTAATGTATCTGATGTTTTTTCACGCGAGATAGCGTATATTTGCATCTATATGTCTCTTCGTTTCTCAGTAGTAAAACTTAGCATTCATGCGGCTGATAAGTAGTTACGCACTGACAACGAGAAACATAAAATGAGTAAGAAGCATAAGACATTCTATAGGAAAAATAAACTTGTTTTTATCTTTCATTGCATATTCGTCAGAATATTGTTAATAAATATTTAAGTTAAGATTTCAGTTGAAATAAATACATAGGATTAGACATTTATTTATATATATATCTATGAACGCATTTGACATAAAATTTTGATAACGACTAAAATTATATATTCTGATATTAAATTAATTTAGTGAGAATAAAAAACTAATTTTTTTAAACAAGATTTTGTATAAAGTTATATTTATTAGGAAAAGTTCGTTCATCCCTTTATAATATGATAGGATTAGACTCATAGCTGTGTAAATCATTTCATGGAATAGTATATGTGTGCGTGTGTGTTCTAAGTTTTTACTATAAAAATGCTAAATGTACTAGGAGACGTTTTTAAAAATTCATACATTTTTCTTCATCAAACATATCAATCGTTATATTGAAAAGTTAATTATCTATTATTTGTTTCGAGCTGCACATTGATTGAGACATTCCTGTTGGTTATAATTGCGAATTTAACGCAACGAAGTTGTTTGAATCCCTTGCGAGCATGTAAATATATCGTCGAATTAATAGGTCAATTACTTGAGGTTGGAATTGAAAGAA
This sequence comes from Bombus affinis, assembly GCF_024516045.1. Taxonomy (NCBI): domain Eukaryota; kingdom Metazoa; phylum Arthropoda; class Insecta; order Hymenoptera; family Apidae; genus Bombus; species Bombus affinis. Next base: position 67,059 of record NW_026108853.1, on the reverse strand, counting down.
AGAGAAAGGTGGAGGAGAAGTCTTGCGTTTGAATGCGGGACACTTTTAAAGCCCACAGTTCGCTGAAATTGCCAGAGAATTCAATTAAATGGCAAATTAAACCATTGAACTGAATCTGTTTCCAATCGCGAGCTTAGAAGTTCTATCCTTTGAATTTTTATATCAGTCAACTTTCTTTTTGTACGTACGGTAACGAATACAATTCATGAATTAATGAAGTATGTAATTGGATGAAAGTTCTTCTTCCTGGATTCAGTTTAGACTAAGAAAAATTATATAATAACGAAATTATCAACTTAAAATTGATAGAGTGTATAGTTTTTTTTCTTTTTTTTTTTTTTTGCGTGAGGAGGGGAAAATGCTGTTACGCATACCCAGTGATCCGCATCACTGGGTTATGTGGGACTCGGGCGGATGTTGTTGCCATACCCACTAAAAACCCCTCCTCCTTTTTCCTTTGCTTTGAGGACAGACAACCCCGGTAAAACCTGTCGGCAGTCATCAGGGTTGTCCTTTCATGCCCCGTTGTATCTTCTTCGTCGGGCAGCTATTCTGTATATTCAGTATTGCTCTCGTCATCTTCTCAGCTAGTTCAGAATACTGGGCTGATCTCCTTCTGTGGTTCTTTGTTGTCTTGTATCTCTGCCTTCACTGCTCCGCGTAGTTGTTGTTGCTCTCGTTCTCCTCCTTGCCTCCTTCAAGGCCTTCGCTGTCACCCTCCTGTGAGACATGACGGTCTTGCGAAATTGCCTGAATTTATCCCAGCTCTCGTTCTTGGCGGTCACCGTGGCGATCAGATTGTCCACGTCTATCTTCTCGCCAAGAGCGTTCTCCAGCTCAATCCTTCTGTCCGTTCACCTCGGGCACGTGAAGAGGGCGTGCTCTGCATCGTCGTTAGGGTCTCCACAGTCGAGACAGTTGCTGTCGCTGCTCTTGCCAATCCTCTTTCTATAGACACCGAAACTCCTGTAGAGGTGGCCGTGTGTGCGTTATATATTTATTGGACGTGCGTGATAGCTGTGGTAGTTGGGCCTGGTCCGCTGTAATTGTCACTGGGGGCTGTAGATGTCGCTGCCGTCGTCCGACACTAGTTAGTGTCGAGTGCCGCCACACTCCCATGCCCGGTTAACAGCTGCATGCTGTGATGATCGATGTCCATCTTCTTTTTGGTAAATAGCAGCGCACTCGGTATTAATTTCCTTGCGCCTCCAGTTCCCCCTTCAGCTCGTTGCCGTCATCCGCGCCGATCTTGGTCTTATGGATCTTGTTCCACTCGTAAGTCTCTCCGAGCATCTTTATCTTTATGTAGATCGGGAGATTTCCGGTCAACACGCAAAGTGCCGCGTGGGAGACGGTACGATATGCCGTCGTTGTTATGCACAGGGCCGTTCGTTGTACCCGTTTCAGCTTCTTCCTGTTCTTATCGGTATTCGCTAAGCTAATTCTTCTTTCTGAACCCATACTGCCTCCGATGGAACGGGTCCGTTCCGATGCATCTCTCGATGATCTTCTTAAAGCATTTTTCCCAGATCTTGCTCATGGCTGGGAGTATGCTTATCGGTCGGTACGCGTTAGGGAGACTGGGATCCTTTCCCGGCTTCCTTAGCAGTATTACTCTGGCCGTCTTCCAGCAGTCTGGTTCCAGCTTGCTTCCAGCTCCTGCTTCCAGCAGTCCAGGAGTCTTCCATCGACTCCTGCAGCCTTCTTGGTGTTCATTCTTCCGGCGGCATCGACGACATCGCCTTCGCCGATGACGACGCTGAAGCTGATGTCTCCTTCTTCTTCGGTCTCTGCCTCTTCGCGGCCCTCGTAATGGGAGGGTCCGTGTCCCATGGTGAATAGCCTCTGTAGGACTGCTTCCACCATGTCGATCGGCATGTCGTTGGTTGGTTTCTTGCTTTTGCATCTCTTCATGACTGTGCGATAGGGTTTGCCTTCTTGCTTTCCTGTATGGATGGAAACGCGTTCGAAAAGTAGAACGGAGTAATTAGCGATGCACGATCCCAGGCTGGTGAATATTTTTCCATCGGGAAAAGTCAGGTCGAGCGATACAAGATTTATATGCTCGTTATTTCAACGTCTGTTACGCGATAGAAAATGAACATAAATGAATAATAAATGTATTACAGCCATAAAGATTGCTTGATGTACGCCACCGTTTTTCCCCTATTTCTCCGATACAATTTTCCTTTTTTTTTCTTTGCCAAACACTTTACTAATCGGTACGTATTCGAATTATCCTCAATTATTCTCGGTTGTTTCCGTTTCCTTTGGATTTACATAAGTACTCGTTTGATGTACGTGCAGAGTGAGATAATAACTATTAACAGCTATAAAATAAGAAGCGAAAATACGTTGAAACTCGACTTCTAGATTCGCGAGACTTTGCAGAGCTTCGAAACTCTCGTGTTTCAAACCTAATAAAAAGTTGTAGAGGGAGAATTACATTGCGAGATCTGTTAAGGAAAATCGTATCGTTGTAATAGGATTATTTCAGCGAGGGAAATTCCGTGTTGCGTGTAACGCGTTGCAAAGCCATGAGCTTTCTTTCGGGTTAATATACATAATCGCCTTATCGAACTTTCCATCTAAATCGTTGCGCTCACACGTGAATTTTGCATTTCAATCTTCTTACTTGCAGTCCAGTCCAGTTTAGTGTGACTAAGCTAAATGTTTCAGCCCTTCCAGGTAGAATATGTTTTATAGAGAGACGTACAACTCTATGAAGGGGAGATCAATAAATTGGGTTATCTTTAAATCACTGACAATTATTTCATCGACACGATTTCACCGACAGCGAATCCACCGGCAATGTCTATCAAAGTTTATGTACCGATACACCGAGTGAAATCACCCACAATCATTTCACCAATATTCTCCTTTGTCGATAATTATCATGTTTGCCACTACATGTTATCGTTGATTATATGTCTTTATTTACACATTCGTTTACGCGCATAACGAGATAAACGAAGAAACGAAAATGATATGTTGTCATGATGTATTGTTAAATTACTAATTAACACGAGTTATATATCTACCTACATGAAAGCTTCTAAATATCAATTATAATTCATGAAAGCACACAAGCTATTTTGCTATACACAAATGGAATTATAAGGAAATGTTACGTGCTAATGATTTAACGAAATTTATTCTTCTGTACATTTGACATTTCTGTATTATTACTTGTGTACTTTCTGCTCTTGTTTACGTCATCGGAAGTAAAATTACGTTAAGCGAATCAGCTAATCTATTTGAGCGATTCAATGGCTCGGTCTTCTCTTATGCGACTACCAAGTAGAAGATAAGTTCTTGGTTATATAACATTTTATAACATCCAAATTAACTTTTTTTTCTTTTTCGTTTTCTTTTTCTTTCTCTTTTTCTTTTTTTTCCTTTTTCTTTTTCTTTTTCTTCCTTTCTCTTTTTCTTTTTTTTTCCTTTTTCTTTTTCTTTTTTTCTTTACGTGGGGGAAATCCGCTCGGACACGAAACCACTTCTTAAGTGGCGTGGTAGTGAACATCGAAATTAACTGGGGCACTAATTAGCTGAATTACATTGGTAATTTTCTATAATTTATTACTCGAATATGGTAATTTTTTCTTAAAAAGTTTGCTTTTTCTACAATTATTTTACTACAAAACCCATCAAAAACATGATGTATGTATATATACCCTCAAATATTATCGGTTTATTCTCAAGCTATAGTTCAATTTCGGAAATTGCCAATTAAAATCATAGAAAAAAAAAAAAAAAAAACACAGAAAGTTCGTTAAAATATGCGATTTTCCAATCAAGATATAGAATTTATTCGAGTAATATAGATTACAGTAGCGATGGTGACGGCAACGATGAATGGACTGATTCTTCGTGCGAAAATAAATTGGAAGCGCAGAACGATGCATTGTTTCAGGGAATATCGATTTTCAAGCATGGTTTTAAAGTACGTGTGCGCGTGACTAGGTTTGTTAATTAATGCCGCTCCCAGGTTTTCAATATATAAATGTGACACCTACATATCTTTAAGCTTAAAACAATTGGACTAACAATTTCATTAAATTTAAATGAATATTTATCTTTTTAAACGCAACAATATTTTTAATGACAACTTCACGTGTAAATCAAGTGCATACATATTCGATCGTTCTTGAAAACCTGATTCTCTGCGAAGAGAAAAAATCCTTGAATAAAGATTTGATCTACGTTTTATATGCTACGTTTTACATCCACCTCTTTTCAGATATACCTCTCTATTTAAAATCATAGATCGTCACACTCTATAGGTATTTCCTTGAAAAGGTTAAAGTCGTTCTGTATAAAAGCTAATTCAAAGGGGAAGGAAATTCTGCGAAAAATTCTTTCAGATTTCCCTATGTTTGAGCTCGAATCAAAGCAATCCTGTATAATAGGATAGGATGATAGGATGATTCTGTATTATTCCTTGTGTACTTTCTGTTCCTGTTATTTACAATAGGATGATTATGCGTTTAACTTCTCATAGAATCTCTCTGATTCCGTATGATATCGTCAGTGTTTTTGAAATATGTTATTGATGTCGTAACGTCAACCGTTTCCAGTGCAAATTCAATTTCGAATCGCAATTTCCATGTTTGCGTGGCAAAAGCGTAAAATCGATAACGCACGCAAACATGTCTTCTTTGCTAATGGCGTACTATAAATATAAATATTTGAATAAATATTGCGAATTTCATATTGCTAAAAGATTTATACTATTTGTTCGTAAATAATCGTCGGATCTATATTTAAGTGGAAACTGCTGCATTAGATCTCTTTTCTTACTTAAAATTATTTGGATTGGTAACTTGGATGTAACATGTAATTTATTCTTCTTTTATAAATAGTGTACAGAAGATACCAATTCAGAGAAATGGAAGGAAAGTCTAAAAGCAAAGAAAATCTACAGGAAGATAAAACGTTCGAGCCTTGCCAGGCTATATAAGATGCTAAGTAATCTTCCTAGTCCTGCAGTTCTTTCTATTTCGATCAATAATTATTGGTATATGTTAGGAATGCAATTAGAATTTTTGTCCTCAAGCAAAGTATAATTTCAATTTTGTATGTAAACCAAAATATTAAATATCAAATAACCATCAAATAAAATTATATTGTATGGACTACTGTTTCTTTAAATATTTGAATATTTGGTAAATATTGTTTATTTAAATATTTTAAATTGCATGGAAAAAAAATGATGCAAATAAATCATAGGGCATTTTAACTAAAGAGACCAATATCTATTTAACTGTGATTAAATCGTCACCGTTTAACGCTCTATCTCTTTTATTAACTGTGCCTTGTTAAACTACAGAAGATTACAGAGGATGCGTTTTTTTGATAAACAAACGTTCTGACAAATACGGCAGCAAAATCAGATATATAGATTCTTACAACAGCAGTTATATTCTATGAATTCCGTTTTTCAGAAGCTTTATTTGTGAAACGACAATTCGCCAGAGTACGGATTCACTGTAGTTATAGCTGTAGGATCTCTATCTAGTTGACAGATCTGCTTTACGTAAAGAATTCCTGTCTCTTGTTCTACCTTATCGCGATTCTTTCCTCACCTTATACGCTTTGTCGAGGAAAGTAATATCGCTACATATCTCGGCTCCGGTTACAATAATTAGTTTCCGCCTAAACTGTTAGAACCACGTAGCACGCACTCTACTCTCGTTTTTTAAACATTCAGGCCATCTGATCGCATGCGACGAGTTTTATGTTAATCCCGACCAATTACAATATCTTTCTCTCGTTTACAAGGGACGACGAGACTGGCAGTTGCGTGCTTTCCAAAGCAAAAGCCGCGATATCTGCATGATAACCTAACGTCAACCGATTTTGTTGTACTATTCTTAAGTGGACTTCGTTTGTACCACTTTCGTAACAAAAATAGAATATCTAGAACACAGCATTCCGTTATGCGATATTGTCAATTTCTAACATCTGAAACATCAGAGATAATTTTTTCCCTACAGTTGTAAATTTGTGTGAAAAATTACGAACGTAAAGGTGTTTGGCGCATGTACAGTTCCCCCCTCCCCCTCCCCCCTCCAACCTTCATTTGCGTAGACATGCTAGAAAGATCCACTTTTCGACGGTGAAACCGTTAGTATTAGTATTAGTGTTATAATATATTTGACTAATGGTTCTCAAATACTAGTTTTGCTAAAGCAATGGTGGAATTGGAGCAATTCCTTCTTCTTTCATTCTTTGAATAACCTGAATTTTCAAATAGTCTAGTGACGATTGATCCGTACAATTAATCGATTTCTTTTTATTACAGAAGTGCAAGAAGTTCCGCTTTGAACGCAGATGTTGCAACATCGAATGCCTAAACCCCACAGAAGATCCGATCGAATTTAATGTCACTACCGTCGATGACTCACCCAGAAATGGTTCACTTCAGAACCATAGTCCCATATCTGGAAGCGTCAATCACTATGTGTCACATAGTCATATGTGGACGCTGAGCTTATTGATGGTAATTGTAATATTTTAATTTTTTTTATTCTATATTTTGAAATACTTTGAAATTACTTACTTGCGAATTACTTTGAAAAGTAATTCGCAACGTAATATAAAATAATACTACTGATTTGTGTCTCTTTCAGAATTTTTTCTTAATCTCTTGTTTTTTTCCAGTGCAATCCCTTTTATCGGAAGTTACTTGATTGCTTTATTTCCTATTAGGTGGTGACCTGCTGCTTTCTTGGGGTTTAGGCGACTGATTGCTTCTATGATCTCTGCACAAGTGAAGGGTTCAATAGGAGGGGACATTTATGTTACTATCACGGGGGAATGATCAGAGGAGAGATCAGCCGAGGAATCCAGCTATGAATCTATTGCCCAGGGTGTCCAGGAAGTTGTCAAAGTTGTTAATTGTTATCTGTGTTAGCGTAGTGAATAAACACATTGATGTTCGGTGTTTCAATTATCAGAATTATAATCGATGTTAAATGTATAGAGTGTGAAAAAATTATTTGTTATAGCTGTGGAAGATGGAGATCTGTTAGAGAAAATGGATCATGAAATTGATCTTGAGTATAATTTTCAGACAAAATTTTTTATTGCATCATAAAGTACTCATCACGAGAAACGAAAGTTTCAGAAAACCCATTTTTTTTTTCTTTTTTTTTTTTTTGGTTCTATGTATCCAAGGTCGAGAATAAACTATGTGCACGTTTCTTGTATTCGTTTCTTGTATTTTTATGAGGAATTCAGTCTTTTTACGCCACAAGAGTCTCAACGTTTTCGTTTTCACGCCTACGTTACGCTCGTTAAACACGTTCCAACAAGACCATGAATAAGGGTAACAGCTTTAATGTTTTCACATGTGTTAATTTATTATTTTAGACCTTAAATATTTTATTTATAAAATCTTTATTTAAACAAGTTACCATTGTCGCTACAATAAATCAATGAATGAAATCAGTTTAAATTTAAAATATCATTTCATAATTTCTCGTCACTTGTATCTAAAAACAACAAAAAAACGGTGTACCCACATCGTGCGTAGACGGGAAATTAAAACAGTGGAGCTTAATTGAAACACTGATCATATTCCGCGATTGTAAAACAATAATAGAAAATCGTGTTTCTTTCGAAGGGTATGAAATTGTCAGGAGATTATGCCATAAATGAAATTGGAAACTGGCTGGTCAAAGGTATTAAACTCAATTAAACTGAACTGTGTTATATTGTACAAAGGCTAGAGAACTGCTACCAAATATCTGCTAGTTTAAAGGTGTCCCTTATAAATTATAATTATATTTCAAATTCAATCTCCTAATAATAAGTAAATTAATATTTTACCTAAAATCTGTGATATAGATAACAAAAATAAATTCTTTACATTATTCGTTAGTTTGCAATATAATTAGAATATTCTTTATTTTTATTTTCTGGTGTCTTTGTTATTCTTAAAAGATAAACTGCTTATTTACAAATTTAACACTGCATATGCTATTAATAAATCATTTTATATTTAATTTTGCAACCTTCAGTCATTGTTAAAACTTGTTGACAATACTGTCGGTTAATAGAAATTTCTAAAATCCCCTTGTTTCTATTCGATTAAAGGGTATATTGCAGAAACTATGTTAGCTACAGTGTTAGCTACAAATCACCTGTGTCACTCCGTTAAACTTATACACAATAGTATTGTTTCTTGTTTTCATTTAAAATAAAATATGTTATTGTAGGAATGAAGCAGAATGTTCAAATAATTGAAACAACTTTTTGTCCTATAACTAGTGCCTTTCATTTTAAAAATTAAAAAATTTTTAATCAACGATATTTGGAAGTTTCGATCTAAAATGACCAGGAATTGAAACAGAAAATATTTTGATGCCAATAAATACATATTCTTCACACATAAAACAAATATGAAAACAAAAATCGATGTATATGAATGAATTTTGAAATGGGGAGGAATTATATGATTATACCCATTCTCTGTTGCGTTTAATTGTTTCAATTGATGTCTCATGAGAATTTTCATCGAATTTTTTAGAGATCCTGGCTGTAAGGTCTTTTTAAAATTATAAGAACAGATTCAAACTATAACATTTGAAAACTTGTGCTTACAAAACTTACTTGTTTCTCATAATTATTTAAATGAATCTATTCGGCATTTTGAGTGACCGTCCCTTTATGGCTCGGACGGCACCTCTCCTTCCTTTGGGAAATTCCGAATTATCTGTCCTCCCCGAGCTGCAAACCTGATGACTTAGACAGTAGGGAAAAACATCAGGGAAAACCTCTGGCTAGAAAAGTACGATAGACGAACAAAATTTAACGGCTGATGGGGAGTATCAACAACATACAAGGACAATCATCAACAAAGTGTCGTACCGTGCGGGTGAAATACTGGAGTTTCAATAAGATCTTATAACCATCGAGTTCAGAACATCAAACTTTGTTTGCATAAAGCAAGTGTAAACAAAGTGTCAAATTACACTAACACTCGATCTATTAAATCCGTTCCACCTTGAGCGTTAATTCATTCGAGGTTCGTGGTATCGATCGATCGGTCGGACGTGCCCGCTGGCTCTTTAGTTGATGATTTGTAACAGAATCCTTGCATTAACACAGATTCTCAGAACACACAACTTCACCCAGCAGATATCGATTACAGTCAGTTGTCACTAACAATGCTTTTATCAACAATTTCTTTACCTGTTGATCCTCTGGAAGTTTTAACTATATTATATTCTCTAGGAACAGTAAGATTTTAATGATATAACTTTACTAATGAGATCTTAATGTCATAAACGGTATCGAAACTTCTTAATTAATGTCGTTATCGAAGAAGAGACTCGTAATCTTCTCAAACGAAGAGCACTTGATGTTTACAAGTAGAACTCGATATCTTAGTTTCTTAAAATGTGTTTCTGTGTTTACTTTCTAAATGTAAACTTTATTCAAAACGAGCCGTTCATTCGTTACAGGCCGTTAATAAAATTGCACTTTGCACAAAGGAATTGCCGTTAATAATTTAAGATTCTCTGCTCGTCGTACAGGGTATATATCGTAATTATTCACGACGATCGTAACGTTTAAGTCCAATTCGAGCTTAAAATCCCACGTGAGCTATACTACCACAATAGCCTGAATTTCTATTTGTTCGTTTACTGCCTGTTCGTACTCGGAGCATCCGTTGTAAATTACAGCAAAATCTTCTAATGTGTTCCAGAATATGTCTTCATGGAATTTTAATAATTTATTAAATCTATAGATAACAAATGTAAAACTTACTAATTTATAATTAATATAAAATAAGAGAGCACGAAACTTCCTATTTTATGGACATATTAAATATTTGTAAAAAATTCTGTATCATTAGTATCACTTTAATTACTTTAAAGGATATAATCCCATAAAGCCGTGACCCCTGACAGAATCGATGTTCACGCGTGACAAATTGGCGTCGTATGAAAGTTCCGGTATGAACGTTACTAGAGCTGATACCAGCTAGGGGCACAGGTATATGTTCTGGGTTCATTATATATTTATAAAGGGCTGCCGACTCAACGAGTGGTCCGGGTAAATTTAAATTGTAAATAGACAGAGATTTCAAGTAAAAGCCTGGATAAGAGCGGATATGGTATGAGAGTCTGTGGTGGAAAGAGGAACAGGCTGCTTTTATTTGTAAAGTTTGAATTTCCTCGATATCGAAGGTGTTTAAGCCGCAAGTGTGTTTCATGTTAATCGTTCGTGTTAATTCATTCGAGACCGAGATTTTATTGTAATACGATTCCTGGGTGTCAGTACGATCTGAATGTTTTGTTAGAATGATACTGTGCTTTTCTCTCTCTGGAATATTCTTTTCATATTTTAATTTTAAGTCGATGACAATCTTAAATTTTATGCCTCATGTTTTTAAAATATAAAATTATATACTATGTTATACTATAATATATTATGTACAGTTATATATATTATGCCTACTGATTGATATGAATTTCTTTCGGTCTCGAATGCGTTAAAACGGAGCGCAAAGAAGTCGAAATTACTTATTGTAATTGGTAAAACATCGTGAAAGGCAGACAGATACAAGAAAGAAGTTAAACTATAAATTATATTTGCGACATTGTTATGTTTTTGCTTTCTTTAAGCCTTTCATCAAGACAGCCGATCTATAAATATTAATCGACCAATTTCTCTAAGCTTGTAACTTCAAATTAATGTTTATATATATAAAGAGTTACGTATTAATCTATCTAAATATTTAAAAAGATGTTTAATGTTATAAATGATGGATATTAAAGATGTTCAAAAGAACGTAGTCTTCGCGTGTTCTTTATCATATCCCTGATCAAAGACATTCCAATATTATTACAATATCCAATTACATATTGATACACAAGATATACAGATTATTATTTATAACATTTTGGTTTTCTTAATTGAGTTATTCATTTAGTACAAATGATAAGTAATTAGTAATAAGTCATAAAAAAAAAAAAAAAAAAAACGGTATTGTAGTAGAAATATTATAAGAAAACATTTTCTGTTTCAGTGTAGAGTTACTCCTTTTTATAGACAGTGTCGTACAAATCCGTACGTCTTTGAGAAAATGTAGGTATCTGAGCCCTTACTTCCTCAACAACTTTCAAATCTGAGAGAAAAGAAAAACATACGAAGTAATAAGTAATGCTTGCTAATAAATTCAACAAATACAGAGGGAGCCGGCAAAATCGATGAACCAACGAGACTAAAAGTTAATTACATCATGGATTTCTCGCTTTTAATGTTAAGCTGGAAATTACCGATATCGGTGACCACCATATTTTCCTGAGTTTCCAAATCATAAAGGATTTTCCCCCAGGGATTTGTCAACTGTGTATGTCCCCATGCGACATAACTTGCTGAAGGAACACGAGCCGGTGATATACAGGCGACGTATAATTGATTGTCATTCGCTCTGGAACGCTGAAGTAATGACCAGTGCAGTGGTCCAGTGGTCATATTGAATGCCGCCGGATATATCAGCATTTGGCAACCTAACACAGAGAAATGGGAAATACGAGACCACTGAATTTTAGTTAACTTTGTAGCTGCACAGTCCATATTCCATAATTTATGAATATGCGAGAACAGTCCTCTTGTCGTGCTTCTAATTCTTTTATTTATTTCATTTTCAGCGAATATACTGGTTTTTTAAATTAAGCTCCTTTTTATACAGAGTTACAGATTATATTGATTATATTTTATATAGAATATATTTAAGAAAGATAGTTACTTTCATGCTAGTTAAGTATTGTTCGATTAAGCTACTGTACCTTTGTTCCGATAAATGCGTGCCATTTCCTCGAATCTGATATCATAGCAAATGCCAATACCTATTTTGCAGCCCTTCACATCAAACATTGTTAGGGAATTACCAGGACTGAGTGAATCACTCTCTCGGAAAGTAATCTTGTTGGGAATGTCGATGTCGAATAGATGTACCTAATAACATAAAAATATAGTTGCTAACTCTATTGCTGTAACTTTTGTAATTTAACATCAATGTTACGAACTTCTAAACTTTAATTGTTTTTTATTTAATAACTGACAGCGTTTTTATCACTTTCTTTTATTAAAAAGTTTTATCATTTAATAATATTTGAGAAGGAATATTTTTTAAGAAAAAATAAGTTTTTTCCTATGTGAAAAATTTATATTACAAAACAAATATATTGTACAAAAATTTATATATTATATTACGACAAAAATGTATGTTTCTCGTATCAAAACGTATTTTATAAACCTATAACATATTTTTTAAATTATAGAATTGGTTATAGTACACGTATGTACATATGCATATTCCTAAATTATTCCTAGATAGAGTCACTTTCTCCACCCCAATATTTTCAATTTCAAAGCCACATGGAGGTATATTATTTACCTTCCGGTGTTTTGCTATCAAAGTTCCATCGGGACCCCAAATAGTACAGGTATTGTACAATTTATCGCCCTCTATTTCAGGTATCGTACCACCAACTACATAAATGCTGTTTTCCTTAGCTGCCTTCGATAAAGCAACGCTCGTTTCACCGTTTCATCAGGAATACTCTCGGCGTATTTTGGAAACTATTCTGCATTGCAATATTTCAATTAATGAAAAATAACTGTCCTTTGTTCCAACCATAAATTAGGTTGAAATGTTTGTCAATTTTTTATTTTTTAAATTATTAAAATAACTAAATTTTATATTTAGATTTACTTAAATATATAATTACTTAGATAATAGTACATATAATAAATTGTTTCTACAGGTTCAAGATGAAAAATGAATATTTAGAAATGTTTAATTACAATCATGCTATTTGGGTCAGTACCAGTGACTTGTTACTTAACGACTTTGCTAGTACTTTTTGAAACATAAAGTTAGATTTTAACTAACTTTAATTTTTAACTATTATAGGTGGAATTATAAATACAAAATAATTGATAATACTAGTTTATAAGTACCTAATTATTAGTATCTTAAAAAATATATTTATACAAAAATCACGATAATCATAAAAATGGGGAAATTCTATATTCTCGAGTCAATTCACAATCTTTATGGAAGTATGAACGTTAAGGTAATTTGTCTACTTTTACTTTTTTCTATATAGTTGTTATACATATAATAAATTATTAGAAAAAGAAACAAATTATTACGTATTCCATATGGTGAATTAAAGCATTCAGGAAGAGCGATAATATCAGCATTATGCTCTTTCGCGCTTGAAATGTAGGAAACTGCCCGCTCTACATTTTTGCTTTTTACTTCATTTACTTGAAGTTGTACCAACGCCAAGCGAAATGCTAAAATGTTGGAAAAGTTAAATACACTCGGTTATATATTTCCCATACTTTTTATTTATAAATACTTTATACATAGTGAATACTTACTCGACATCGTTCGCACTACTTGTTTAACGATGTTCGTAAGTATCATAATGTTCTTTGAGGTTATGTATGGTATTACTCGATATCAACATTACGTAAGCAATACGCGGGGATTTTTAATAATTATTGATAAAGTTTAGGACATTAACTTTGATGTAATTGTAAACATTATTACATATTATAATTAAATGTAATTTTCAGTTAAGGGTAAGAAAAGAAATATACTTTTGTAAAAATACACTTTATTATAAAATCTGTATAAATAAAATTGTACAATTTATCTTGAAAGTAAAATGACCGAATACGTTCCTGGAAAATATTACTGCCTACTAAATGATCGAGATCTTGATCTTTCTCGTCGTCTCGTTTTTTACTTGATCTTTCAGACGAGCAATCGTACTTCTTACGTTTCTTTGACTTCTTCAATCTTTTTAATTTATAAGAATCATTACTATTAGAGTTACTTCTTTCTCTCCGTCTCTTCTTTTCAGAATCACTATCGCTGTCATCATTAGATTCGGAGCGCCTTTTTCGTCTTTCTGATTTTTTATCCCCCACTTTATCATACTTGTTCTTATTGTGCATCGTACTTCCGATTTTCTTTCTTTTATTACTACTTTTGTTCTTCACCGTCTTCGGGGTCAGGGGACATTGATCTTTTTCTATCCATCTTTTGCTTGAGTCCCTTGGATTCCTTGTCCTTATATTCCTCATACTTTTTTGTATCTGAAATTAACCCCATAAAATACTGAAATCTAAAACCTCTACATTTATCATATTTTATATAAAGATAGAAGGGACCTTTAAAAAATTGCATGCAACAACACACTTACAGATACTCTTGAATTAGTTTTTCTACATGTCCGATTATGTCTTTATATGTATATGTCAATTCAAATTTATTTTCTTAAATGTCCCTTAATGAAAAACTAACACTTCATATTAACTTTGAACTTTTGAGTTCTTAGAATATTCTGATTTAGTCACTGGCTGTACCATAAATTCATTTACAGATATTATATTTCCACCAAGAGCTAGTTTTATTATGAGCCTTCCTGCATCATCATCGAATCCTTCTATTTGACCATAATTATTACTTTGTTCTCCAGCTATAATTTTCACAAATGTTCCTTTCTCGATTTTAACTTCTTCCTCTTCTTTTTTGAAATCTGTATTTTTCTTCTGCAATGCTACTTTGTCTGCTCCAAGACCCATACCTTTTGGTCGTAATTCTGGTATGACAGCTGCTACTAATCTGTAATAGTTAGAATAAACGATTGTGAAATAAAAAATGATGTTCTCTGTTTACTTTCCAATAAGTGATGTATTAAATACATATAATTAATTTAATCCAGAGTAAAATTCATACTTTTCATTTCAACCAATTCCCTTTCCTGGTTGCCATCCCATTCCCCTTAACATTGCTACACCAAAAGCATCAATAGGAATTTTTTCATAATCTTCTAACGTAGACTGAAAAATACAAAACGATATTTATAATATGCAAATGTAATACATCTGTGCATTGCACATCAATATGTTGATAACGTACCTGTTCTTTGCCTCTTAATGATTCATCTTCTACTAAAGGTAAAGTTAAATCATTTGTTTTAGTTTCATATTTATTCTTTGACTTAAGTTCCCCAATGATTTCTTTAGTCGCTTGCTCTTCTAAAGTAACAACTTTATTTTCACTATCTTCAACTGGCTCTTTCTTTATTGATATTATTGGCGATGTTTTTCCATTAGATAGCTTTGATTTTGCCTCGTTAACACTAGCGTCTCCTACCTTTTCCTTATCTGCCTTCGGAAGGAAAATGTCTGCATCTATTTTATTAAGAATTCTATCATGCCAGGTTTTTGAACCTAGTAATGGAATAATTAGAGGTTCATCTTTTTTTTCTTCCTCATTGAAATAAAAAAATTGTTTTCAAATATATATATTCCGCTATTGGTGATTTTTATAGGTTAGGTTGAGGTTATATGTTTCTTGATTATAAATTTTACTTTTTGAACTCACCCTATTACTTTAATACCTTTCTCATCAAGGCATTCAATGTAATCAACTTTCTTTTTTTCTTGTGGAATAGCATTTTTTAACACAGGTTTCTTAATAGATTTCGCAAAACCGAAGGAAATCTTCTTTCCTTCTTCTGCCATTTATTTGTTATTTTAACACTGACTTATAGATCAATACACATGTATATACTAGACATAAAGATTGATGTCACTTGAATCTACGTACATGAATCTGATATCTTATTATACTTTATTAATCTACTCAAAATTACTTGCACATTACTAAAATTTCATTCCGACAATGTATCAAGCGTCTGAATAAGTGACATTAAAGTAAACATATATCAAAGAGGAAATAAGAAGAACTGACGCCTATGGTTTTCTATGTTACAGAGCTAGTGCTGCATCATACGGCCAAATGCCGAAGGTGGCTTATGCTAGTATATACCTGCCTATACGTTTCAATGAGAAAATCGATATTATGTGTTCATGTGAAAATTCACATTTCCCTAGGAGCTGTATTTTGATAGATTTAAGCTTCTAATGGAGCATTTTAAACGTATAGAGTATACTATGAAGTAGATAGTAGTGCGGATCATTTTATATTCATAGAAAGTTTGAATGTATAGAAATGTACAAAATGCTCATGATATGCAAAAATATGCAAAATATTCAAAGTAAACCAATCATCAAAAAGTTTAGAAGGTGAAACAAATTTCTTTAATAACACCTAGATTAATTTTTATTTGTTAACAATCCCATATATAACCATAGCTTTCGCCCGGCGCATATACGCGCCCATACATGCGTTAATAAGATAAGAGGAAATAAAAGACAGATTATCGATAAAATACACTAACACATATGTAATACGTGGAGATATTACCACTCAGATTACACATATTATATATTATAAGGGAAGATGTATACCACGTATACATATATGTAGAACGAACATTTCAAACTTGTTTATAACGCGTGCGCACACATACATGCACGCACACGAACAATTTTTCGAACGATAATTATATTAATGATATATATTATGATAACCATTTATATTTTTTAAAATATGTTCTTATGGCATACATATTTATTCCACGCTTCATATCTATCCACATCCGTAACTGTAGGTGACATTGTTTTTTAACAATTTTGCTATTATTTCATAATTCTTTAATTCATATTTCAAAGTCGTAACAGATGTTTCTTTTTTTTCAAGTTTTTCCCACATTGGACTTATTTCTAGCAGCCATGCTTGCTTACAAAGCAATTTTATATCCGCGCAAGAATATTTTTCAGTAGATTTTATTATGTGGTTTACAATATCCATATTCTCTAATAACTGGTTGCTAAGGTATAATTTGAACATATCGAGTCGAGTAACTTCATTTGGTAATGATACGTATATTTTCTTTTCGAGGCATCTGCGTAAAGCTGCATCAATGTCCCTAATAATATATTTACAATAAATATTATTGTTCTGTTATATTAATAATAACGAAGGAATATTCCGAACAACACAATAATTAAGATTAAGATAATGAATAATTATGATATTAAGATATTTTCTACTTAGAAAACATTGAAATAGCGTGATATACATAGCAAGGGCAATTAGTTGCAGCCAAAAGAACTACATTAGAATTTTCGTTAGATACTAATCCATCCAATCTAGAAAGAAGTTCTGATCTGAATCTCTTTGCAGGTTCAGACAATGTACAGTTTACTCCTTTATTTGTGCCTATCCAGTCAATCTCGTCGATAAAAATAATTGTAGGCGAATAATTATAGGCAAGTTCAAATAAAACCTGCTCAGTTTAACAAATGTATTTATTATTTATTAACTTTTTTTTTCTTTTTCTTTTTTTCCCTTTTTCTTTTTCTTTTTTTTGCTTTCTCTTTTTCTTTTTTTTCCCTTTTTCTTTTTCTTTTTTTTCCTTTTTCTTTTTCTTTTTTTTTACGTGGGGAAAATTCGCTCGGACACGAAGCCACTTCTTAAGTGGCGTAGTAGTGAACATCCAAATTAACTGTTTTTTTCTTTTTCTTTTTTTTCCTTTCTCTTTTTCTATTTTTTTCCATTTTCTTTTTCTCTTTTCCCTTTCTCTTTTTCTTTTTCTTTTTTTTTTTTTTACGTGGGGAAAACTCGCTGGGACACGAAGCCACTTCTTAAGTGGCGTGGTAGTGGACATCCAAATTAACAGTTTTTTTTCTTTTTCTTTTTCTTTTTTTCCTTTCTCTTTTTCTTTTTTTTTCTTTTTCTTTTTCTTGTTTTTTTTACGTGGGGGAAATCCGCTCGAACACGAAGCCACTTCTTAAGTGGCGTGGTAGTGAACATCCAAATTAACTTTTTTTTTCTTTTTCTTTTTCTTTTTCTTTTTCTTTTTTTCTTTCTCTTTTTCTTTTTTTCCTTTTTCTTTTTCTCTTTTTCCTATCTCTTTTTCTTTTTTTTCCTTTTTCTTTTTCTTTTTTTTTTACGTGCAGGAAATCCGCTCGGACACGAAGCCACTTCATAAGTGGCGTGGTAGTGAACATCCAAATTAACTGGGGCACTAATTAGCTGAAGCTTCTAGTCAAACCTGGTATCAGTCTTTGTACGCAAAGGCATTCATTACAATCGTTTAAAGTTTGAAGAAACACCGTTACAAATTCGTGATATAAGAGTAAGCGATTCAAAACTCGGATTCATTTGTTGGAACGACGCCGTGGGCAAAAGTACATAATGGTAAATTTTCTTCCAAGACCAATTGATAGCGCTGACGTAATTAAAATGTGACGATATTGCCAGCGACGTTTCTCCAAATAGACGACTAACTTATTTACGAATTGCCGACACACAATTGCCGCTGGTAATACGGTTAGTAATCACTTTATTGAATTTTCTCTTGACGTGACATCGTCGAGTTCCTAGAGAGATTCTTCTCCCTTGCAAAACTATGTTTCTGCAACGCATGTATTTGTTGAATTACCGTTCGTGAACAAGTCCTTCTCTTTATTACATGTAATAGATTCTTCTTTTGAAGTTTTAAATTACATTGGTAATTTTCTATAATTTATTACTCGAATATGGTAATTTTTTCTTAAAAAGTTTGCTTTTTCTACAATTATTTTACTACAAAACCCATCAAAAACATGATGTATGTATATATACCCTCAAATATTATCGGTTTATTCTCAAGCTATAGTTCAATTTCGGAAATTGCCAATTAAAATCATAGAAAAAAAAAAAAAACACAGAAAGTTCGTTAAAATATGCGATTTTCCAATCAAGATATAGAATTTATTCGAGTAATATAGATTACAGTAGCGATGGTGACGGCAACGATGAATGGACTGATTCTTCGTGCGAAAATAAATTGGAAGCGCAGAACGATGCATTGTTTCAGGGAATATCGATTTTCAAGCATGGTTTTAAAGTACGTGTGCGCGTGACTAGGTTTGTTAATTAATGCCGCTCCCAGGTTTTCAATATATAAATGTGACACCTACATATCTTTAAGCTTAAAACAATTGGACTAACAATTTCATTAAATTTAAATGAATATTTATCTTTTTAAACGCAACAATATTTTTAATGACAACTTCACGTGTAAATCAAGTGCATACATATTCGATCGATCTTGAAATCCTGATTCTCTGCGAAGAGAAAAATCGTTTGAGGTGGCCGTGTTGTGAGTTATACTTGTAGTAGTTAGTAGGCCTGTTCCGCTGTAATTGTCACTGGGGGCTGTAGATGTCGCTGCCGGGGTACTGCTGATTTTTCGGCTTGTCGAGTGCCGCCACACCTTGAATAAAGATTTGATCTACGTTTTATATGCAACGTTTTACATCCACCTCTTTTCAGATACACCTCTCTATTTAAAATCATAGATCGTCACACTCTATAGGTATTTCCTTGAAAAGGTTAAAGTCGTTCTGTATAAAAGCTAATTCAAAGGGGAAGGAAATTCTGCGAAAAATTCTTTCAGATTTCCCTATGTTTGAGCTCGAATCAAAGCAATCCTGTATAATAGGATAGGATGATAGGATGATTCTGTATTATTCCTTGTGTACTTTCTGTTCCTATTATTTACAATAGGATGATTATGCGTTTAACTTCTCATAGAATCTCTCTGATTCCGTATGATATCGTCAGTGTTTTTGAAATATGTTATTGATGTCGTAACGTCAACCGTTTCCAGTGCAAATTCAATTTCGAATCGCAATTTCCATGTTTGCGTGGCAAAAGCGTAAAATCGATAACGCACGCAAACATGTCTTCTTTGCTAATGGCGTACTATAAATATAAATATTTGAATAAATATTGCGAATTTCATATTGCTAAAAGATTTATACTATTTGTTCGTAAATAATCGTCGGATCTATATTTAAGTGGAAACTGCTGCATTAGATCTCTTTTCTTACTTAAAATTATTTGGATTGGTAACTTGGATGTAACATGTAATTTATTCTTCTTTTATAAATAGTGTACAGAAGATACCAATTCAGAGAAATGGAAGGAAAGTCTAAAAGCAAAGAAAATCTACAGGAAGATAAAACGTTCGAGCCTTGCCAGGCTATATATGATGCTAAGTAATTTCATTTTGACAATGGTCCAACATCTTAGATTTAATCAAAGCCGCTGGAATACGCCAAATATTTCATATCTGACTTAAACATGTACTGCGACGAGCGAAAAAAGTAAACACATAAAAGACTAATTTTTCAAGTGATCGGTAAAGATTAGGTAACAGTAACTACAAGTTATTATTAACGAAATGTAATAGTTAATTTTCATTAGCATTAATAATGTACAAAACATTTTACAAAAATGGACATCTCAAACCATGTTTACAGTTTTGCACATTAATTATACTCGTCGAATCAAGGTTTCAACATAGGTATTTCGTCCACTAGTACTACTTCACGTTTATTATATCCAATAGAATTAACTACTATTTAGGTAAATTATTTTGTGGAATGGTCAAATAATGCTATTTTCTCATTATACCTTCGACATTCGCTTTCTACATAAAATCAACGGGCTGTGTTTACACTTTTGCTTGTCACGGCGTATCAAGGAAGATTGAAATGTAAAGTAATTCGCACAAAAAAGTAGATATTAGTATTGATGTTATTGTATTCCATATTTGACCTTAAAATATGAATAAAATCAGTCTAAGTATTAATGAAATTTCAAACATTTTTTCTAAAACAACGGAACTTTCCTTTCTAATGAGCACTATATGATGCAATAGAAAAACAATTTGACACTGAAAATTGTGGTCAAGATCAATTTTGCGCTACACTTATTTAACCAATTTTCATCAAATCGAAGGTGTAGAATGGCTTGAAAAAAATACCGCGATAAATACTTTTTTGACACTTTGTACAAAGGTGTATATCAATGTGTATATCGATACACATACTCTGTATGTGCATATCCGTGGTATATATATCCGTTTTTCGAAGCAAAATGTCATCTACCTGTTCAAAAGAGCAAAGCAAAAACACTACATAGAGGGTTTGTTACTGTTAACACTCTCTATTTCCGTGCGTAAAGTATCCAACCAGATATCCAGGAACAGCTTTCAGGGAACGAGATTGAATATTTGATCGAATATATTTAATATGGCAATGTTACGTATAACAATATACGTATGGAATTTTAAAAGTCACGAGGGTTGCAGCGGACTCAATTTTAATGTACATTAAACATTTTGCTCATTGATGACCTTACCTTAATTTTTTTCTCCTTCCTCACTTTCTTCTCCTATGCGAGTGACACAGCAAGATTGATAGTAACAAGCGATTTCATTAAAACACAATCTCCTTTTCCATTTGATAAACACGATACGAGACGAGGGAATGATTTAGGAACACGACTTTCGAGCGGTTTCAACAACTATTAAGTTTCATTTATAGCAACGAACACTGCCAAAGACGTAATCGATAAGATTCGCGTAGGTGCCGTAGATGACGTAGATGAAAAAACGTAGATCAAACGTAAATGACGAAATTATACATTAATTTATTTTAACGCGTTAAAATTACGCTAATGACAGTTGCTCCATTCAATTTGTTCACATATTTGAGCCTTATATGGAACAAAGTGAACGGAGCATCTGCAAGCGTGTTAACTGGACAACGACGAATTTTCACATCTACTCCACGAAGCTTCACATATATCAATGACCACTGCCGTAGTCATGGTCAAACATAGATGACGAAGTTATGTATTGATTCACTTTAACACGTTCAGATTACGCTAGTGACACTTGCGCAGTACTATTTGTTCATATATTTAAGCCCTATATGCAACAAAGTGAACGTAGCATCAGCAAGCGTGTTAATTGGACAACCACGAATTTTCACATATATTGCACGAAGATTCGTATATAACAATGATCACTGCCATAATCATGGTCAAACGTAGATGACGAGATTATGCATTAATTCACTTTAAAAATTACGCTAGTGACAGTTGCGCTGTTCTATTTGTTCATATATTTAAGCCCTATATGCAACAAAGTGAACGTAGCATCTGCAAGCGTGTTAGTTGGACAACGACGAATTTCGTTTCGCAAACACCGACACGTGATACATTTTGAAGTTACGTGGACGCGAGAGTAATTCGTTCCCTTAAATTGCTCAATTTCCATTTCTTTCGCCATGTATATTCGAGTATTGCATTTGAATTGCAGAGCAGTGGGAAGTAACGGCGCACGTCGTTGATATATCGACAGGAACATGAATTCTTTTTTCATAGGATGAATACTTTTTTCATCGAATTATTAAACCGAATCAAGTTTTCAAATCCAATCATTTAATTTCATCGTTTTACATCGAACGTTTCAATCTTTTTTCTTTTAAATACCTTACCTATATTTCATCTCGTTGAATATTCAATATTTTTAATGCTACTACCACTTATTGGTAATTTCAAATATGTAATTATCGTTCTGAAGTTAGAAATTCGAAATAACATTCGTCAGTATATGATTCTACGTTTTATATAGAGTAATAAAAATGATACAATGAGTTTCGGTAAATAACCAATAAAAATTTTTGTTCCTTTTTCTTTTTCTTTTCTTTTTTTTTTTGGTTTTATGTATCCAAGGTCGAGAATAAACTATGTGCACGTTTCTTGTATTCGTTTCTTGTATTTTTATGAGGAATTCAGTCTTTTTACGCCACAAGAGTCTCAACGTTTTCGTTTTCACGCCTACGTTACGCTCGTTAAACACGTTCCAACAAGACCATGAATAAGGGTAACAGCTTTAATGTTTTCACATGTGTTAATTTATTATTTTAGACCTTAAATATTTTATTTATAAAATCTTTATTTAAACAAGTTACCATTGTCGCTACAATAAATCAATGAATGAAATCAGTTTAAATTTAAAATATCATTTCATAATTTCTCGTCACTTGTATCTAAAAACAACAAAAAAACGGTGTACCCACATCGTGCGTAGACGGGAAATTAAAACAGTGGAGCTTAATTGAAACACTGATCATATTCCGCGATTGTAAAACAATAATAGAAAATCGTGTTTCTTTTGAAGGGTATGAAATTGTCAGGAGATTATGCCATAAATGAAATTGGAAACTGGCTGGTCAAAGGTATTAAACTCAATTAAACTGAACTGTGTTATATTGTACAAAGGCTAGAGAACTGCTACCAAATATCTGCTAGTTTAAAGGTGTCCCTTATAAATTATAATTATATTTCAAATTCAATCTCCTAGTAATAAGTAAATTAATATTTTACCTAAAATCTGTGATATAGATAACAAAAATAAATTCTTTACATTATTCGTTAGTTTACAATATAATTAGAATATTATCTTTATTTTCTGGTGTCTTTGTTATCCTTAAAAGATAAACTGCTTATTTACAAATTTAACACTGCATATGCTATTAATAAATCATTTTATATTTAATTTTGCAACCTTCAGTCATTGTTAAAACTTGTTGACAATACTGTCGGTTAATAGAAATTTCTAAAATCCCCTTGTTTCTACTCGATTAAAGGGTATATTGCAGAAACTATGTTAGCTACAGTGTTAGTTACAAATCACCTGTGTCACTCCATTAAACTTATACACAATAGTATTGATTCTTGTTTTAATTTAAAATAAAATATGTTATTGTAGGAATGAAGCAGAATGTTCAAATAATTGAAACAACTTTTTGTCCTATAATTAGTGCCTTTCATTTTAAAAATTAAAAAATTTTTAATCAACGATATTTGGAAGTTTCGATCTAAAATGATCAGGAATTGAAACAGAAATACTTTTATGCCAATAAATACGTATTCTTCACATATAAAACAAATATGAAAACAAAAATCGATGTATATGAATGAATTTTGAAATGGGGAGGAATTATATGATTATACCCATTCTCTGTTGCGTTTAATTGCTTCAATTGATGTTTCATGAGAATTTTCATCGAATTTTTTAGAGATTTTTTTTTTATTAGAATATTTACAATCAGTTCTCGTTGAGAATTTTCAGTAATTAATTTAATTTGGCGTGATACAATGACATGGACCATAATAGTTTTATATTGTTGGTTCTAGTAGAAACTAAGGATTTAAACTAGAGGGTATTTTCTTTTTAGTCTGCGGATCTGGTCCGTCGTGTCCAGTAGTTGGGTGACTAGTGGGTTGTGGTGGTTGTTGACTCTTGTGTTATATCTGCTTCTGGACTTGTGTATTTCATCTTTGACTGTAGGTATCTTGAGGTCACGGTGGATTGTTTCGTTGGTAACATACCAGGGTGCATTTGATAGGGATCTTAGCGTTTTCGATTGGAAGCGTTGGAGTATTTCAATGTTGGAGTTACTTGCTGTTCCCCATAGTTGGATTCCGTAGGTCCAGACAGGTTTTATTACGGCCTTGTAGAGGGTTATTTTGTTCTGTATGTTTAGTTTGGAGCGTCGGCCCGTGAGCCAATAGAATTTTCTTAGTTTTTCCTTTAGTTGCTTTGTTTTTTCCGAGATATGTTTTTTCCAAGTTAGCCTCCTGTCCAGGGTCATGCCCAGGTATCTTACGGAGTCCTTGCTTGGGATTATTGTGTTGTTAATGGTGACCTGGCGGCAGGTTTGTTTTCGGAGCGTGAAGGTTACATGAGAGGATTTTTTTTCGTTTATTTTGAAACCCCATTTTTGGAACCACTTTTCCATGGTGTCGATACTTCGCTGGAGAGTGGATGAGGCAATTGCCGGGTCTGCGTGGGTAGCTAATGGTGCTGTGTCGTCGGCAAATGTTGCTATTGTTACGTCGTTTGATATAGGTAAGTCGGCAGTGTAGATGGAGAACAGTAGGGGTCCGAGGACACTACCTTGGGGTATGCCGGATTCTATTGGGAATGTTGCGGAAGTGGCGCCTAGACATTTAACTATGAATTGTCTGTTGGTTAGGTAGGATTTTAAGATGGAGTAGTATGGATGGGGTAGGATCTTTTTGAGCTTGTAGAGTAGCCCTTGATGCCATACTTTGTCGAATGCCTGTTGGATGTCTAGGAATACCGCTGAGCAGTATTTTTTCTTTTCAAGGATTTGGCTGATCATGTGGGTTATGCGCTGGATTTGCTCTACTGTTGAGTGTTGTTTTCGGAAGCCGAATTGGTGATCTGGGAGTGTTTTCAATTCTTCTAGGAGTGGAAGGAGACGATTCGTGAGCATCCTCTGGAATAATTTAGACAGGGTAGGTAAAAGACTGATTGGGCGATAGGAGCTGGTTTCATATATTGGTTTACCGGGTTTAGGGATGAGGGTGATCAGTGAGATTTTCCACGCCTGAGGAAAGTGTTGAAGGCGGAGGATAGCGTTAAAGATTGATGCGATGAGTGCAATCCCTTTTATGGGAAGTTCCTTGATTGCTTTATTGCCTATTAGGTCGTAACCTGCTGCTTTCTTGGGGTTTAGGCGACTGATTGCTTGTATGATCTCTGAAGAAGTGAAGGGTTCAATAGGAGGGGACATTTGGAAGGGAGTGTGCAGATATTCGGTAACGTCCGCTGCAGCTATGGAGGAATGGGGTTGGAATACTTCAGTCAAGTGTTTGGCAAATAGGTTGGCTTTTTCTATAGGGCTACGCGCCCATCCACCCTGCGGACGGCGGATTGGAGGTATTATTTGTGGGAGGCGCGTGAGTTTCCTGGAGGCTTTCCATAGTGAGTAGTTGGAGTCGGCTGTGGGGGACAAGCTGACGAGATATTTGTGAAAACGGTCATTATTGTAGTTTTTTATAGTTTTGGATAGTTTTCTAGTTGCGTTGTTTAGTTTGCGTTTGTCCTCCGGTGTTCTATGGGTCTGCCATATGCTTCTTAGTCTACGTTTTTCTGCTATTTTTTTTAATATGTACTGGGGGTATTCGTGGTTGCTGATGGGCGTTTTTGCCGGTGTGGAGAAGCGGATAGCGTTTGTTATGCTCGTGTTTAGGTATTCCGTGGCTGCTTCGATGTCTTCATTGGTTTTTAGTGAAGTTGAGGCTGAAGTTGTGTGTGTAAAGACTTCTCTAAAGAGCTGCCAGTTGGTGTGTTGGTTATGTATGGAGCCATTACGTGTATTCTCGATGATAGTTGAACTGACTGTTACTATCACGGGGGAATGATCAGAGGAGAGATCAACCGAGGAATTGATTTGGACGTGTCTTGACGAGATATTTTTAGTTATGAGGAAATCAAGGAGATCGGGTATTTTGTTTGTGTCGGTGGGCCAGTTTGTGGGTTCGTATGTGGTAAGGTAGTTGAGCTTGTTGGTTATTATGCTGTTGAGGAGGTTTTTGCCTCTTACTGTAACCAGTCTGCTGCCCCATTGGGTGTGTTTGGCGTTGTAGTCTCCTCCAGCTATGAATCTATTGCCCAGGGTGTCCAGGATGTCGTCAAAGTCTTCTTTGGCGATGGAGTGTCTGGGAGGGCAGTATACTGCTGAAGTGGTGATTGTACCATGACAGTCTTCAAGACCATGCTTGGAGGTAGTCTTTCTGGAATGGTGGAAGTTCGTAGTGCTTAATGTTTGATTTGATTATGATTCCGGTGCCGCCGTGGGCCTTTCCGCTAGTGTGTTGGGTATGGTAGAACTTGTATCCGTTTATGTTCAGGTAGTTTTTGTCGGTGAAGTGGGTTTCAGATATGAGCATTATGTCGATTTGCTGGTGTTTTAGGAAGAGTTCTAGTTCAAGTTTGCGTTGCGCTAGACCGTTGGCATTCCACAGAGCTATGCGTCTTGGTTTTATTTTGCGTCGGGGCGTATTAATTTATCCATAATGAGTGTTAGTAGCGATAGCAAATTGTTTATTTGCTCTGATTGTTTCTCTATTAGCTTTTCAAGCCTAGAGACGTTGTCTGTATCAGGTGAGTTTGGGGCACTATTTTGAGGAGGATCCCTATGGCTATTTGGTATATTTTGAGTGCCTTGTACCGCTTGGGCATAGGAGGTTGAGGGAGTGGTGAATTTGGTAGGGCTGGGTGTTTGATTGGTTGGGGGGATTGGGGTAAAGATGAATTTCGGTGCGCTGGGTGTTTGGTAGGTTACCTCTTTTGTTCTAAGTTTGGGGTACTTGTTTGAGTACAGTGTTTTGTAGGCTGAGCAGCCTTTGTAGTTGGCAGGATGGTCACCTTGACAGTGGATGCACTTCGCTGGGGTTTCCGGTGATTTACTGCACTGGTCGGTGGGGTGTGTACCTGCACATTTGACGCAGCGGAAGGTATGGTTGCAGTATTTCTGCGTGTGCCCGTATCTTTGGCACCTTTTGCATTGCACTATCTCCTTTTTGATTTGCGGTGGTTCGAATTTTACTATAGCGTTCATTAGGCGACTGATGTTGTAGATTCCTTATTGTTGGGTTTCTGTTTTAAACCGATAAAAAATAGGGATAACGGGTTTTTCGAGACTTTATGCCTTATGTTGCTGACATTGATGACTTCGTGGCCGAGTTTCGATAGTTCTATTTTTAGCTCGTCGATGTCTGCAGAGTGGTGGATGTTTCGTAGCACCACCCGGAAAGGTCTTTCTTCTTTGAGTTGATAGGTGTGGAAATTGGCGTTCAGGGCCCTAAGTATCTTGGTAAGCCTCCTGTAGGCTTCTGGGTTCGTCGGCAGGATTTTGACTCGATTGTTGGTTATCTTCAGGTTGTAGTCCTCCTTGGAGATATCTCTCTCTAAGGACTTGATCATAGTCTGGGTGTCAATGACATCATTAACAAATATTGGTGGGGGAGGGGGGCTTCTCCGTGCGTGGTGGTTTGTTGGCGGGCCTGCGATTTCCATGGCGTCGTTTGAGGATTCCAATATTGCGAACCTATTATGAGTGTTAATTTGTGTTGTTGGCTGTTCGTTCGAGTTTGGTTCAATTTTGCGTTTTTTCGCCTTATTGGCGTCGTTGGCACGGTGGGATCTGCTGCACTTCTGCCACGGGGGGGGGGGGTAGTAGCGCGGGGTAGTTGTGAGTTTGCACAGGCGAGCCTGGTCGTGTTTGCTGGGCCATCATTGAGCTAGCTATTTCAATATGAATAACTAGTCGTGAGGCTATGAGGCAAGGTTCGGGTTGGGGTTAGGCGCGTAGGCTTTTCTTCTGCCTGGCGGATAGGAAACACTTGGGAGGGTAAGAGCACGCTGTGTTCACTTTCGACGGTTGGGTGACACGTGTTACTTTCGAACTTCACTGGGCACTAGAGACACGTCTGCACGCTTCGACACTCAACAGCGAACTGTTCCAGAGCGAATGACAATCAATTATACGTCGCCTGTATATCACCGGCTCGTGTTCCTTCAGCAAGTTATGTCGCATGGGGACATACACAGTTGACAAATCCCTGGGGGAAAATCCTTTATGATTTGGAAACTCAGGAAAATATGGTGGTCACCGATATCGGTAATTTCCAGCTTAACATTAAAAGCGAGAAATCCATGATGTAATTAACTTTTAGTCTCGTTGGTTCATCGATTTTGCCAGCTCCCTCTGTATTTGCTGAATTTATTAGCAAGCATTACTTATTACTTCGTATGTTTTTACATTTTCTCAAAGACGTACGGATTTGTACGACACTGTCTATAAAAAGGAGTAACTCTACACTGAAACAGAATATGTTTTCTTATAATATTTCTACTACAATACCGTTTTTTTATGAATTATTACTAATTACTTATCATTTGTACTAAATGAATAACTCAATTAAGAAAACCAAAATGTTATAAATAATAATCTGTATATCTTGTGTATCAATATGTAATTGGATATTGTAATAATATTGGAATGTCTTTGATCAGGGATATGATAAAGAACACGCGAAGACTACATTCTTTTGAACATCTTTAATATCCATCATTTATAACATTAAACATCTTTTTAAATATTTAGATAGATTAATACGTAACTCTTTATATATATAAACATTAATTTGAAGTTACAAGCTTAGAGAAATTGGTCGATTAATATTTATAGATCGGCTGTCTCGATGAAAGGCTTAAAGAAAGCAAAAACATAACAATGTCGCAAATATAATTTATAGTTTAACTTCTTTCTTGTATCTGTCTGCCTTTCACGATGTTTTACCAATTACAATAAGTAATTTCGACTTCTTTGCGCTCCGTTTTAACGCATTCGAGACCGAAAGAAATTCATATCAATCAGTAGGCATAATATAGAATTATATATATATATATGTCGGAGATGAAAGAACACCGGAACCTTCCCTTCGGAACTTTGGGAATACCCCCAGTACTGTAATTTAGATTTCACCATAGCCGAATTAAGAAACTGTTGTCATTCGATCCGACTGTACTTATTTGAGATTTATGATAGTGAGCTCGGGCTCGAGGCGACAACCAGTCGCCGAACGTAATCGCGGTCAAGGGATGAACGTTTTGTCTAACAAAGGCATGAAGTAACTCTATAGCTCTCCTTAAAAGAAATACTTGGGACGGGGCACGATGGTAAGCATTTCAACGATTTCTGTCCCGTGCCTCGCCACACGCAGACTCTATTCTTTGAGTAAGATGATTACCAGATGTCGACGCGTCTCCACAGTACATGTTCAGCTAGCCCGAGGATATCTATAAATAAATATAAATTCGCTATAAATCTTAAGATTTGTTTAACTAAAGTCCTTCAAACCGACAAACAGTCCTCGTTCCAACTACGAGAAAATAGGAGAAATCTATTTTTCTCACGAACGACGCTTCCTCTTCTCGAACTCTCTCTTAAGGGCGGCTAGCACCCTTCCCTAACCACCAACATGGAAATTGACCAATTAACAGTAACGCCAATTTCCCTCACTTTCCGAACGAAGGCTTTTTTCCACGAATCCGATGATTTCGTGCCCTTAGGCACACCCATCATAGTTTTCCTCGATAGCGTTACCGTGAACAGTTTGCTGGTGAGTGCCGAGGCGTGCAAACGTGTGTCCAGTGTCCTGCGAAGTCCACAAAACAGCACGTGACCATCCAGTTGCTGCTGAGTGCCGAGACGTGTGTCCAGTGCCCTGTGAAGTTCACAAAACTCCACGTGACGCCCATCTGTCGAAAGCAAATCCAACAAACCTAGCTAAGGGTTAACAGCCTCTCGACTAGTTCTTCCACACTGAATTAACTAGCTCGATGATGGCTCTATCATTCCAAACAGGCTCTCCGGAGCTAAATTATAACTCCGCCGTTTTTCCTCCCCCGTGGCAAGGGGGCAACACATCTATCCTGGTAAACGACCATCACTCGAAAAAACGCAAGCTGGAACCAACCAAGACAAATGTGAATAAGAGTCAAACTAAACCACCAGCCAGCCAGGTGACCACCTTCAATAGATTCTCAATACTGGAGTCTACGGAAGACTCCATGAATACAACCGAAAAGGTAAATAATCTCCATACTCAAAAAATTCCCCCTCCTCCACCAATATTCATTGACGACGTAATCGACATACAGTCAATGACAAGGACCATTGAAAAAGACATCAGCAAAGAGGACTACAAGTTAAAAATTAACAACAACCACGTGAAAATTCTGCCGACCCACCCAGACGCCTGTAGAAAGTTAACTAAGTTGCTAAAAACGTTAAACGCTAAATTCCACACATATCAGCTCAAACAAGAAAGACCTTTTCGTGTGGTGCTACGCAACATCCACCACTCAGTCGACCTAGATGAACTAAAGTACGAACTTCAAAATCTTGGCCATGAGGTAACAAACATAAGCAACATTAAACATAGAATCTCAAAAAACCCACTATTACTATTCTTCATAGATTTAAAACAAAAAGGGAACAACAAAGAAATCTACAACGTCAACCGGCTGATAAACTCCATAGTTAAGTTCGAACCACCTCTTGTAGAGAAAGAAATAGTACAATGTAAAAGGTGCCAAAGGTACGACCACACGCAGAAATACTGCAACCATAACTTCCGGTGCGTAAAATGTGCAGGTAATCACCCCACTAACCAATACACTAAATCCCCCGAAACCCCCGCTAAGTGCATCCACTGTCAAGGAGAGCATCCTACGAACTACAAAGGATGCTCAGCATATAAAACACTACATAATATTAAGTATCCAAAACTGAGACCCAAGGACATAACCATACAAGAACCTAGACCCCAAAAACTCACCTCACCATCAGTATCCTACGCGCAGGCAACACAAGGAAACGTAAACAACTCGAAAACCCACAGTGTACACACAGAAAATAGAATTCCCACCCCACAAAACACAGACAACTTCACCAGACTCGAAAAACTTATCGAGAAGCAAACAGAGCAAATTAACAACTTGCTGTCACTACTCACACTCTTCATGGACAAATTCATACGCACAGAAGCAAAATAAAACCAATGCGAATAGCTTTGCGGAACGCCAACGGTCTAGCTCAGCACAAATTTGAACTAGAACTATTCTTAAAACAACAGCAAATCGATGTGATGCTCATATCCGAAACCCATTTCACCGATAAAAACTACCTGAACATAAACGGATACAAGTTCTACCATACCCAACACCCCAGCGGAAAGGCCCACGGCGGCACCGGAATCATAATCAAATCAAACATTAAGCACTACGAACTTCCACCATTCCAGAAAGACTACCTCCAAGCAACAAACGTAGCAATAGAAGACTGTCATGGTACAATCACCACTTCAGCTGTATACTGCCCTCCCAGACACTCCATCGCCAAAGAAGACTTTGACGACATCCTGGACACCCTGGGCAATAGATTCATAGCTGGAGGAGACTACAACGCCAAACACACCCAATGGGGCAGCAGACTGGTTACAGTAAGAGGCAAAAACCTCCTCAACAGCATAATAACCAACAAGCTCAACTACCTTACCACATACGAACCCACAAACTGGCCCACCGACACAAACAAAATACACGATCTCCTTGATTTCCTCATAACTAAAAATATCTCGTCAAGACACGTCCAAATCAATTCCTCGGTTGATCTCTCCTCTGATCATTCCCCCGTGATAGTAACAGTCAGTTCAACTATCATCGAGAATACACGTAATGGCTCCATACATAACCAACACACCAACTGGCAGCTCATTAGAGAAGTCTTTACACACACAACTTCAGCCTCAACTTCACTAAAAACCAATGAAGAAATCGAAGCAGCCACGGAATACCTAAACACGAGCATAACAAACGCTATCCGCTTCTCCACACCGGCAAAAACGTCCATCAGCAATCACGAATACCCCCAGTACATATTAAAAAAAATAGCAGAAAAACGTAGACTAAGAAGCATATGGCAGACCCATAGAACACCGGAGGACAAACGCAAACTAAACAACGCAACTAGAAAACTATCCTAAACTATAAAAAACTACAATAATGACCGTTTTCACAAATATCTCGCCAGCTTGTCCCCCACAGCCGACTCCAACTACTCACTATGGAAGGCCTCCAGGAAACTCACGCGCCTCCCACAAATAATACCTCCAATCCGCCGTCCGCAGGGTGGATGGGCGCGTAGCCCTATAGAAAAAGCCAACCTATTTGCCAAACACTTGACTGAAGTATTCCAACTCCATTCCTCCATAGCTGCAGCGGACGTTACCGAATATCTGCACACTCCCTTCCAAATGTCCCCTCCTATTGAACCCTTCACTTCTTCAGAGATCATAGAAGCAATCAGTCGCCTAAACCCCAAGAAAGCAGCAGGTCACGACCTAATAGGAAATAAAGCAATCAAGGAACTTCCGATAAAAGGGATTGCACTCATCGCATCAATCTTTAACGCTATCCTCCGCCTTCAACACTTTCCCTAGGCTTGGAAAATCCCACTGATCACCCTCATCCCTAAACCCGGTAAACCAATATATGAAACCAGCTCCTATCGCCCAATCAGTCTTTTACCTACCCTGTCTAAACTATTCGAGAGGATGCTCACGAATCGTCTCCTTCCACTCCTAGAAGAATTGAAAACACTCCCAGACCACCAATTCGGCTTCCGAAAACAACACTCAACAGTAGAGCAAATCCACCGCATAACCCACATGATCAGCCAAACCCTTGAAAAGAAAAAATACTGCTCAGCGGTATTCCTAGACATCCAACAGGCATTCGACAAAGTATGGCATAAAGGGCTACTCTACAAGCTCAAAAAGATCCTACCTCATCCATACTACTCCATCTTAAAATCCTACCTAACCAACAGACAATTCATAGTTAAATGTCTAGGCGCCACTTCCGCAACATTCCCAATAGAATCCGGCATACCCCAAGGTAGTGTCCTCGGACCCCTACTGTTTTCCATCTACACTGCCGACTTACCTATAGCAAACGAGGTAACAATAGCAACATTTGCCGACGACATAGCACTATTAGCTACCCACGCAGACCCGGCAATTGCCTCATCCACTCTCCAGCGAAGTATCGACACCATGGAAAAGTGGTTCCAAAAATGGGGTTTCAAAATAAACGAAAAAAAATCCTCTCATGTAACCTTCACGCTCCGAAAACAAACCTGCCCCCAGGTCACCATTAACAACACAATAATCCCAAGCAAGGACTCCGTAAGATACATGGGCATGACCCTGGACAGGAGGCTAACTTGGAAAAAACATATCTCAGAAAAAACAAAGCAACTAAAGGAAAAATTAAGAAAATTCTATTGGTTCACGGGCCGACGCTCCAAACTAAACATACAGAACAAAATAATCCTCTACAAGGCCGTAATAAAACCTGTCTGGACCTATGGAATCCAACTATGGGGAACAGCAAGTAATTCCAACATTGAAATACTCCAACGCTTCCAATCGAAAACGCTAAGATCCCTATCAAATGCACCCTGGTATGTTACCAACGAAACAATCCACTGTGACATCAAGATACCTACAGTCAAAGATGAAATACACAAGTCCAGAAGCAGATATAACACAAGAGTCAACAACCACCACAACCCACTAGTCACCCAACTACTGGACACGACGGACCGATCTACATTTATCATATTTTATATAAAATTAGAAGGGACTTTTAAAAAATTGCATGCAACAACACACTTACAGGTACTCTTGAATTAGTTTTTCTACATGTCCGATTATGTCTTTATATGTATATGTCAATTCAAATTTATTTTCTTAAATGTCCCTTAATGAAAAACTAACACTTCATATTAACTTTGAACTTTTGAGTTCTTAGAATATTCTGATTTAGTCACTGGCTGTACCATAAATTCATTTACAGATATTATATTTCCACCAAGAGCTAGTTTTATTATGAGCCTTCCTGCATCATCATCGAATCCTTCTATTTGACCATAATTATTACTTTGTTCTCCAGCTATAATTTTCACAAATGTTCCTTTCTCGATTTTAACTTCTTCCTCTTCTTTTTTGAAATCTGTATTTTTCTTCTGCAATGCTACTTTGTCTGCTCCAAGACCCATACCTTTTGGTCGTAATTCTGGTATGACAGCTGCTACTAATCTGTAATAGTTAGAATAAACGATTGTGAAATAAAAAATGATGTTCTCTGTTTACTTTCCAATAAGTGATGTATTAAATACATATAATTAATTTAATCCAGAGTAAAATTCATACTTTTCATTTCAACCAATTCCCTTTCCTGGTTGCCATCCCATTCCCCTTAACATTGCTACACCAAAAGCATCAATAGGAATTTTTTCATAATCTTCTAACGTAGACTGAAAAATACAAAACGATATTTATAATATGCAAATGTAATACATCTGTGCATTGCACATCAATATGTTGATAACGTACCTGTTCTTTGCCTCTTAATGATTCATCTTCTACTAAAGGTAAAGTTAAATCATTTGTTTTAGTTTCATATTTATTCTTTGACTTAAGTTCCCCAATGATTTCTTTAGTCGCTTGCTCTTCTAAAGTAACAACTTTATTTTCACTATCTTCAACTGGCTCTTTCTTTATTGATATTATTGGCGATGTTTTTCCATTAGATAGCTTTGATTTTGCCTCGTTAACACTAGCGTCTCCTACCTTTTCCTTATCTGCCTTCGGAAGGAAAATGTCTGCATCTATTTTATTAAGAATTCTATCATGCCAGGTTTTTGAACCTAGTAATGGAATAATTAGAGGTTCATCTTTTTTTTCTTCCTCATTGAAATAAAAAAATTGTTTTCAAATATATATATTCCGCTATTGGTGATTTTTATAGGTTAGGTTGAGGTTATATGTTTCTTGATTATAAATTTTACTTTTTGAACTCACCCTATTACTTTAATACCTTTCTCATCAAGGCATTCAATGTAATCAACTTTCTTTTTTTCTTGTGGAATAGCATTTTTTAACACAGGTTTCTTAATAGATTTCGCAAAACCGAAGGAAATCTTCTTTCCTTCTTCTGCCATTTATTTGTTATTTTAACACTGACTTATAGATCAATACACATGTATATACTAGACATAAAGATTGATGTCACTTGAATCTACGTACATGAATCTGATATCTTATTATACTTTATTAATCTACTCAAAATTACTTGCACATTACTAAAATTTCATTCCGACAATGTATCAAGCGTCTGAATAAGTGACATTAAAGTAAACATATATCAAAGAGGAAATAAGAAGAACTGACGCCTATGGTTTTCTATGTTACAGAGCTAGTGCTGCATCATACGGCCAAATGCCGAAGGTGGCTTATGCTAGTATATACCTGCCTATACGTTTCAATGAGAAAATCGATATTATGTGTTCATGTGAAAATTCACATTTCCCTAGGAGCTGTATTTTGATAGATTTAAGCTTCTAATGGAGCATTTTAAACGTATAGAGTATACTATGAAGTAGATAGTAGTGCGGATCATTTTATATTCATAGAAAGTTTGAATGTATAGAAATGTACAAAATGCTCATGATATGCAAAAATATGCAAAATATTCAAAGTAAACCAATCATCAAAAAGTTTAGAAGGTGAAACAAATTTCTTTAATAACACCTAGATTAATTTTTATTTGTTAACAATCCCATATATAACCATAGCTTTCGCCCGGCGCATATACGCGCCCATACATGCGTTAATAAGATAAGAGGAAATAAAAGACAGATTATCGATAAAATACACTAACACATATGTAATACGTGGAGATATTACCACTCAGATTACACATATTATATATTATAAGGGAAGATGTATACCACGTATACATATATGTAGAACGAACATTTCAAACTTGTTTATAACGCGTGCGCACACATACATGCACGCACACGAACAATTTTTCGAACGATAATTATATTAATAATTTATAACCATTTATATTTTTATATTTTTATATTTTTATATTTTTATATTTTTATATGATAAGCATTTATATTTTTTAAAATATGTTCTTATGGCATACATATTTATTCCACGCTTCATATCTATCCACATCCGTAACTGTAGGTGACATTGTTTTTTAACAATTTTGCTATTATTTCATAATTCTTTAATTCATATTTCAAAGTCGTAACAGATGTTTCTTTTTTTTTTTTTTTTTTTCAAGTTTTTCCCATATTGGACTTATTTCGAGCAGCCATGCTTGCTTACAAAGCAATTTTATATCCACGCAAGAATATTTTTCAGTAGATTTTATTATGTGGTTTACAATATCCATATTCTCTAATAACTGGTTGCTAAGGTATAATTTGAACATACCAAGTCGAGTAACTTCATTTGGTAATGATACGTATATTTTCTTTTCAAGGCATCTGCGTAAAGCTGCATCAATGTCCCTAATAATATATTTACAATAAATATTATTGTTCTGTTATATTAATAATAACAAAGGAATATTCCGCACAACACAATAATTAAGATTAAGATAATGAATAATTATGATATTAAAATATTTTCTACTTAGAAAACATTGAAATAGCGTGATATACATAGCAAGGGCAATTAGTTGCAGCCAAAAGAACTACATTAGAATTTTCGTTAGATACTAATCCATCCAATCTAGAAAGAAGTTCTGATCTGAATCTCTTTGCAGGTTCAGACAATGTACAGTTTACTCCTTTATTTGTGCCTATCCAGTCAATCTCGTCGATAAAAATAATTGTAGGCGAAAAATTATAGGCAAGTTCAAATAAAACCTGTTCAGTTTAACAAATGTATTAATGTAACTATTCTATTTATATATGATTATTATTATATATGATATATTCCAGAATCTCTTCTTCATAGACAAAGGAAATCAACTTACACGGATATACTTCTCGGAATCACCTCTCCATTTGCTCACCAATGAGCTGGCCGTTATGTTAAAAAAGGTGCATTGACATTCCAGGGAGAAAATGGGCCTTTAAAAAAGATAAGGTACTTGAGGAGATACACAATGGCCTCCTTAATAGCAGATTTACATTCCTCTAGGCCTACGATGTTGTCCCAATATACATTTAATTTTGTCAGTATGATTTCCTACGACAATACAAAGATGAAATGGCGCATAATCTCCGTATTAATTTCCGTAAGTGTTATGTAATTCGTTATTTAAAGCTTTACTGAAATCAGTATTTACAATACGTATATTAATCGAAAATAACTTACGCATGAAATGTCTTCAATAATCTTCCATAATTCCAGATTGTCTATATAAAGCTTCTGAGCCTATTTTGATATCTTTGATTGCGTGGATTGTTCCATTAAGATGTTAAATAGCTCTCCTCTTCTGATGAAGATTCATCGCTTTCATTGGCGAAAATTGATGTCACTGTCATTGCGAGATTAATATCATCCGTAGCATCACCCCTCATCTTCTGTTGTGCATTCCTCCCTTTCACAGACCCAGATACAGACTCACTTCTCGTTTGTTTGCTAACAGATTTGACACGTTTTACTACTTCTTCAAAGATTGAATGATATTGTAATCGATACGTTGAATACGTTGAGAACGTTGAATAGTGTTAAATAATTTAAATTCTTACACTTTGTTCGCATTTGTCATTTCCCTCGTCTTTATTTCCTTTTCAGTTATTTTCTTGCACAATATAGGATATTTTTGGAATTTCATCTTGTAATAATTTTCATATTCTGTAAGAATAATTTCCAAATCGACGTTGTCGCAGACTCGATATTTCCGAGGTAGACGAGCTTCCCGGATTAATACATCGCTAATGTCTACATATCTAAAAAATATAATTTTTAATTCATTGAACAAATTTTATGCTATGAGTACACACTATACGATAATCATCAATTAACTGTTTTATTTCTAGGTAAGACAGACAAAAAGAATGTACTGTCTATTTATTATTATATAAATCCTCGGCGATAATTTTTTGCCTTCTGCCTTTTAATTTCTAATTTTTAAAGTTTGAATTTAAATATATTTTCATTTATAACTAGTTAATCTACGTTATCGATTGAGTTACTCTATAACTACTGAGTTACCGATGTCGATTTTCAAATTTTGGTTCCTTCCCCTCTTTCCGCACTAATTTCTATTTCGATTGGTCGCCGATATTATTCGAAAAAATTGCAACTAAGAAGATATCTAAATATATACACATAATATAAATATATAAACATAATTTTGTTATCTACTATCTTGATACGTGCAAAGATAAATCTTAATGATATATAATACAGCGTAAATGGTTATAAATAATTAATTATTGACAATAATTATAAGAATTATCGAAAGAAAAAATCATAGATACTATGTGCGAGTGTAAAATATCACAAAAAATGAACAACAATTGTGAAAAACGCAATATGGCAAATCAATGACAAAACACACTCATGACTGTCATGGAAGTTCCAAAGTCTTTTCGCAAATTATGAGATATCTTATTTGTGGTACCTTGCAGCGATAAATCACCGTTCATTGTAATAGTTTTAAATGTGATAATGATATCCTTGTATTGACTATCGTTTTTCGATAGTTACGAGAATTTTCGTTTATTACTTTGAGACAATCCGTCACTTCCTTTCTCTTATAAAGTTTCCCTTCAACTCCGTTGAAAACTGAGCATCAAACAGGAGACGAACGATTTGTTGTCATGGCAATGTTAGTTCACACGTAAGCAGGGTGCGAATATAATGATGGAATAGTCGAATCCTGTCTACTGTATAGTAAGATGGATGCGACATGGAAATAGAAAGAGAAGGCTGTATATAAGCATTTTCTGTCCTTGTTTAATCAGGCATGCACACTAGTGGACACTGACGGCGCTCGTTTACCGTTGTTACACATTTCCGGTACAAGTACGCGGGCATTAGAGAAGGACGGAACGGTCTCTCTCTTTACCCCTATATCGCGTTTTTAGTTCGCTCACGCGCTCTGTACTTATATCTATTACATTTCCACCATAAGCAGCGGCCGTGCAGTGACTTACAAAAGTTTCGAACTCGCGGACGTTTAATCACGTTCCCTACTCCGAAGGGGTAAGTACAAAGTTGCTCGTCTCAGTACTCTTGTTAGAAGTTTTATCATCTTTTTCATTTCGTGGCTACAAGTTTCCCAGGAAATTCTTATCGTTTTACAAGGGCTGTGGGACACAGTGACGTCAGCTATCGATCATATACGCGAATTTGTTGTAAATTAATTAGGAGAATATCTGGAGTTGTTTATCGTTGCCAGCTGTAAAATATTAGAATTTTTCATTCATAATTGTCATATTTTCGACTCTTCCGTTGCCAAGACCATCTTGAAAGATTTTTGGTATGTTCCATCACCCTTGTTAAAAGTGTGCCCATTGGTTAGCTATATTGATTTTAAAAACCAATACGTATATCAAGTTTATTATTTAACAGAAACAAAGAAATTCGTTTTATTAACGAATTTTCGATGTTTCTTCTCAATTTCCTTTAGCATCGAACGAAGAACATTATTTGATCAAACGTTTCATCGTTCAGATTATATTTCGTTTAAAAAGATTGAAATTGATATTGAGATAAAATCAAAAAGTATCCGTTGTTCTCGAACATTCTAGTATTCCTTCGCCGCCCGGGAGAAAGACAGGTATGAAGAAAGAGGATATTTTTTTTTATTAACTTTTTAATATTGATATTTCGACAAATATTGACGTGTGCAGTGAGAAAATCGAGTGAAATTTTCAATAATATCGTTTTAATAATTTGTGAAACGAATTAGTTTGGTTTTTTCCATTTTTATTAGTTTCCGTCAGTGCTGATTGACGCGCCACTCCAGTTTCCATTTCCGTTTCTCGAAATTTCCTACGTCCTTGGTCTTTGGGACTCTTTGCCCAGGTAACTGCATTGCTTCTGGGTACGTCTCACCGTTCGGGTCTCTCGAGCTTTCGGTGTCAGTTGTTACCGTTGAAGGAAGAGAAGCTAGTGACGGATATTATCGGATAAATCGTTTATTCTGGAAAAGTTCGAGTAAGTTCGTTCTGTTTGAATAAATCAAGACATAGATCAATTTTTATCGTATCATCGTGATTCGCCATGTCGTACGTTTGGTTTCGGGATACCATATGTTTTTAATTTGGTACTTTTAATTTGACATTTTACGCCTATAATCGTGACAGGAAGATACTTTCAGTGAATTATAAATATTTTAAATTATAAATTATAAATATTTGTTATAAATTACAATCATACTACGGGGAAAAGTGAAACATATGTTTTCTTGTGGAACGATTCATGTGATAGTAAATTATTCGAAGCATAATAATGCAATTATTTCTGTGTTATTGCTTTATCGAAGCATAATAAAGCATTAAACATCTATACGGTAACATTTACGGACGAATATTGGGGTAATATTATCGCGTCGCTTTAATCTGGCATTTAATGCTTTGATTGCGGTCTTTGAAATGGCATCACAGATGCTGGTATAATATCACACGAAAAAGGAAGGACCACCAAGTGCACCAGTGCGTTGCAGCCATCGGGGGTGGCTTTGACGCCGGTGCCGAGGAGAGGCGCAGAACGTGTTCGATCGACCCGCGAACGCAGCCCGTGCTCGTACTGCGACAGAGTTCGTTTCAGTTAGTCTCAGTCGCTGTTTGCCCGTCGACAGCGTATAGTCGCGCCGGCCAACGATTATTTTTTTCTTTTTTTGTTTCTCGATAATTCTCTCGCAACGTTCTATACGTACACGTTCTATACGTACACCATCAGTTTATCGCGTGATCATTGTTCCCGCTTCCCCTACCTTTTGTCACGTCCTTCAAAGAAGATTTCCCTTCAGTTTTTTGTTGTTTGGGGAAAATTCATCGCTCGGACACATGGATTTATCGACACGACGGTTTATCGAGGCATCAGCGTGATGTACTTTTCAAGTTTCATATTTTCTCTATGATACTTTCTAAGGAGAATTTAGAATTCGAAAGATATCAATTTCCAGGAAATATAGGTCTTTATGAGACCATCGATAGGTTTGAATTTAATTAACTCTCTTATAATTGGTATTTCAATTTTTTAATTCCTTAAATTTAGCTTTCTTTAGACGATATAACGCGGGCATTTTATGATATATCCAATATATTCGTATATATTTTACTTTATACATTCGATAAATTTCCTTGGTTGGCCGGCCTGCAACCCACATACGGCACTTAATAAAAATTTGTTTCGTTAGAGGTCGGTGTTTGTTCATCTTCGTCATAAAAATGTCATGACGTCATATCATATCACAAGGGTTCTTCTGAAAGCTAGATATTCGATAACAAGATTAATGGTCTTCGGTAGCTTGCAATGTCAAGCTTTGAACTGGCGGGATCGCCTTGCTGTCAAATCGCCATTCAGCAGCGACCATATTCTTTAACTACGTTCAAGACGTATATCACGCTACAGGAACCATCAAAGGAGGATAATTGCAAGTTAGTTGCCCCTTAGAAACGAGACAGTTGGTTGTTACTTGTTATCCGTAGTTGGTAGTTGTTCTCCTTAGTCGCCACATATTATAAAGACGACATTCATAGTCACCAGTTGCCTTCGCTAATAGTTTCTTGTTGTCTGTAGTTAGTTCTCGTCATCGCTATGTATTCCATCAACCACGTAAAATTTAACATATAGGATTTTATTCTTTTTTATTCTTTCTGTAGGAAGATTCTTTAAGTAATATGAATTTAAGTAACTATTTTATGATACAATAAAGTGGAAAAACGATTATTTTACGTAACGTAATGTTTTAAAGAACATTGAATTTAAAGGATTCAGATAGATATCTTAAACGTAATTAAACCCTCCATATCGTAACAAATTAAAAGAAATTGCGCAAGAAAGTACAAATACATTTAATGCATAAAACATATATTTAAAATCCAAATGTAGGCGTTGACGCGTGCGTGCTACATGTTCGAAACGTTCGTTACATCCGCGATAAAATTTGTAACGACGAAGAAGCTTAACATATGGTGTGCTTCAAGACGATAGTAAAAAGTGTTGGCGGATTTTTCGAAATTTCTTCCATTCTTAATAAAAATATATTGTATAAATATAGTAAGATTTTTCAAATTTAAATAGTTATAATGATTTGAAACTTTACAATCGTACGGTTCTGTTTTATCCTTTGAATATACCTGTCATTTTCATATCTCCTTTTAACTAAACTAAATATTTGGAAATCCTATAATTTGTACACTTCTATTTGTGAATAAGATCGATGAAATTAACGCGTAACTATGCTTTCAATAATGGCTTCGATGTATTGCTCACCATTATGGCGGATTAACGTCTCTAAGTGATCGACCTTAATCACTAAATGGCAGCCGCGATTCAGTGGTAGAGCCTTACACATGACGGACATTGCAAGCGCTTGTAAGACGTCTATCGTGAAACGTTTCCAATAGCATCGATTACGACGACGGTGAAATCCGAATAGAAATATATATCGCGTATCGCTTCAGTCTGACATGTCTTAAAATAGAATCACAATTTTTCGTTCTTAAATAAAAAAAAAAAAAAAAAAATAAGAAAAAAGAAAAAAAAGTCTATAAAAATTATATGCAAATAAAATAGATAAATGGATAAATGGTTGTACAAATTTATAAAACAGATATTACAAATATACGTAAATAAATTATATATTTATAAGTTGTTTGTTTAAATATCTGTTTGTTTAAATAAATAAAAGGGATATTTACGACTTACAATGAACGTAGTCCTGTTTTTAGTTTTAAACAAAGCAAAAACGGATAACAACTTTTTAAAATGTAAAACTCAACGCAACAGTGGTTTGTTTTAATTAATCAATAACGTTCAAAGTTAATTAATTTAGAGTGGTTTGTACATTTTGTATGCTCGCCGTATTTTAACGTTTGATGTGTAACGTTTGATGTAGTACTTGATGCCCGAAAAATCGAAAAATAATTAAATTTGATCGTTTCGTCGAATTTACAAGTGTGTATATTCGTGTGAAATCCTATGTGCTTGTGTATGCTGATGTGAAAGGCGGTAATATATTTTTCTTTTTTCGATTATTGTTGTCAACTTTTGTGTGGAATAAATCAATTCCGTGAATAGAAGTGCAATCAATACAGCTTACTATGAAATGATAGCACAACAACAGTACATATCGCCATTGACGTCAGCTTCACAAAATTTCTCGAGTATCGAGGTCGTCCATTTGGGTTAAGAATTT
The DNA here is from genome assembly GCF_024516045.1 of Bombus affinis. Taxonomy (NCBI): domain Eukaryota; kingdom Metazoa; phylum Arthropoda; class Insecta; order Hymenoptera; family Apidae; genus Bombus; species Bombus affinis. Next base: position 23,626 of record NW_026108853.1, on the reverse strand, counting down.
ATTTCCAAAATGCCACAAGCACGAATATCTTATGGAAATCCACTGTATTTCCACTGTAATTTTTAATAATCAGATTCCATATTGTATGCTACGATTCGAGGAAAATCCGCAGCTAATTATTATCTTTGCTGCCTTTAAATACCATAAATAGTCGTCCGTAAATTTTAAAAGATTTTCTGTGCCATACTTATATTGTGTATTTTAGTCTTAAGGTGCGGGTCGTGTTCAATTAATCGAAAGTGATGAAACTGTAATGGGTCACGATAGTCAAATATTAAAAATGGTCTCGTTGGCTACATTTAAAATCTTTACGAGATATATATGCATAGTACGTTGCTACTAGCAACGGGTAGCGATGAGCAATAGAGAACAGTACCTTCCTTATCTCGTCGTGATTATGTACATACCAGTAATGCACAGTACTCGTACTGAATATCTTACAACATCTACATAGATTTTCAGATTTGTTTCGAATATTACCAGCATAACCATGATAGTAGAATTCTGTTACAGTATTAATTCTATAGTGCCGTTATGCATAATACAGCCCTAAAATGTTTCTACAAATATACGAATATTTTCGTCAGCTACTATATTCCAACCATGGCTTATTATGAAAGGAAATATATAACGAAATTACTTGTTTTTTTAGACTAAATTAGTTTAATTTGAATAATTTTAGTAATTGTGTAGGATCGAACAACAACTTATCATTAGCTTCACTCGAGACTTGATTGCACGTAGCAACGTAATTGCGTTGGAACTGAGGGTAGAAAACAATGTCAACCGTTAGACGCGTCTGTCTGGCGAATGTGTAACGCGTGAATAATAGATGGCGGCAATCACGTGAACCCTACTTATAGCTGTTTCGGCTTATATCGTAGCATTCAACCTAGGGTAAAACGATAGGGATCATTAGAAGTTGAAAGGCCGGCTGATCAGCCTCATTTTGTTCCATTTTTTAATCAAGCGATGAATCGACAAATTGTACAGATTTCGATGGTTATCACAGTTCTCTGGGAATTTTCAAGCGCGGTTCGTCGAATTTAGTCGGATTGGCTACAGACTCTTTTACGAGCAGCTTGAAACTCGATCTAGTTTCGAGAAAATGAAAAATTCGTTTTATCTCTTTGCTTCCCTGTTCCTTCCTTCCTCTTTTTTTTTGCTTTTTACATTGCGTTAAGACCGGCTAAATAATATTGATTGCCATGGACGTTGGCTGGTTCAAAATCACTGACATCGACGATAACAAAAGTAAGTTTGATGATCATTTATCTGAGCCGGTGTTATTCGACTTGAGCTCTGCACATTTGTTAATATTATTCTAGTAGGGATGAGATACTACAAATTTTAAATAACTTCGATTAAAATTATATTATAAAAATTATATTACATTAACGTTTAGAAGTCAATAAAGTGGAAAGAATTACGCGAGATAATGTAAATATAAATTACATTACAAGGAAACAATACGGCTAGGTAATTTGAAACATTCTGGCTAAAATTGCATTCTTTCAAAGTTAGGACGTACAGTATTTACAAAGCAGATTAAGTATCAAATGGGGTACTTAAGAAAATTCATGTTATCATTCTTTAGTAAACATTTTCAGGTTATAGCCTTCTGCAAAAGCTGCTTTTCGTTACGTTAACGTATTCATTATTAATATTAATCATATTGTTCTTATCTCCTAGGGGCATAACAATCCATTTTTATATTGTGTTAAAGCTAAATTTCTATTATATTTTCGCAAAATTTTCTTTCGTTTTATAGAGAAATGATAGATACACAGCATTTTTTGTTTTATGTTATTTTATATTAAATTGGAGAAAGGTGGATCGCACATAATTGAATAAAATAATATAATGCAAAAAATATCGTACATCTATCATTTCTTTATAAACCGAAAGAAACTTTTGGAACAACCTAATATTTCTCTCCAACGACACTTCTACGATGTTAAAATATTTGATAAAAATATTTGATAAAAATATTAAGAAATTCTAATATTGATTTAAACGTATCGATTTATTTACTTTTCGCTGCCAGAAATTGTTAATTATGATTTCCACTTGAAAGCGTATTTCATATTATGAGGATAAATGATCAAATTCATCTCTAATATACACGTTAGAGAGTCATTTATAGCTGCAATCCTGTTTACCGCTCATATTCCTGGAACTCGATAATTCACTAGGCGATTGCTTTAACCGTGCAGAATACATCCATAAATAATTAATCGCCATTAATATTCCATCGACTTTTGAAAATCCCTGATGTGATCTATTTCACGTGATGAGAATACGTGTAAAGTGAGGTTATTGCTTGATTATCTTTAGTCGAATAAATCGAGTGATTCAAATTATAATGCGGAAGAAAGTCAAAACTATGTATATTATTTTTTTCAATTTTTATGTATCATTTGACGGAAGGAAATTTCGTAAGTAAGGTTCACCTTCTTTAATGTCAATGATTTTGACATATGTTATTAAGCTCCAAATTCTAAGCAATCTTCTATATATATATATATATATATGTAGTATCTTAATGGGTCTTAGAGGAAAGGACAAGTAATGATGTTTTGATTTAATAAATAATGTTCGAAGCAACGAAATGATTACGATGCTGTCGTACGTCTTATTCTCATAGACGGCTTCCGACTTCCCGATTCACCACTCTTCCGCTTCTACACTCGCTCGCTCTCGCTTCTCAAGTCACACTCTGCACACCTTTTGCATCCGTCTTCTCCGGCTTCTCAACTAACACTGCCTTTAGCGTCTCTTTGTCTTTTCCCGTCCTATCGGACACGTGTCCCGAAACGCCCGTGGCCAGAGTCACGCAGGCCCTTTCCACGAAACTATCCACTTAAAAAGAACCGACGACACATTGATGTACCCGACGATGCCGCGGCTCTCGCGGCATTGTTTATGGTTCGGCAGATATCTTAGGCCTTTTGTCCACGATACTACATATATAACATACGTATAATAGCCAAAGTTCAACTGCCAAGTATACGCAAAGCTTTTATTTTCAATTTATGCGACACCACTATGTTTCATGAATTTATTTGCTAACGGTATTGAAACAAATAACAAGCAGAGGACGAACTATCCGTGAACTGTTTTGCCAACGAGTACGCTTCCAATATTTTCTGTTTGAGAAAACACACTTGTTGCTGTTGCAACTCCAAATATTTTTACAGCCGACGTTTTTGCCATGGAATCATCGGCTAACATATAAAATAGAGAAAAGCCATAGTTGATTGTAATGGAAATTTAGAAAACCTGAAACTCGATATAGAAGGGAAAAATAAAGGAAAGGAAGGGAGAGATAATTGGAAGCTTGGGGCCAGGTTTAATTCACTGAAACCGGGCTGCTTGTGTCATCACGAAACAGAATTGCCAGTACGTCATTTCTGTGCTCCCGTCCTCGTAAAAACGGTTTCACTCGTTAAGAAAAAACGAATAGGCGGTGAAGAGAGAAAAAAGCAGACAGAGAGCGCTTTTAAAAAGCTGACGAAGCGTGCGTTGCCACAACGAGACACACGGTGCTATTTGTCGTTTTAAATTGCGCCGCAACTTGTTTTTCAGATCTTTGCTAGAGACACGTGAAAACACGTTGGAAGTATATTTCTTGTTTTTGTGGAATTTAGCTGGAAAATAAAAAATAACGTAAAACATGTACTTACGACTTACAGAGTAATTGAATGTATACACTATAATAACCAGCGATTTAAGGCTTTAAAAGATCGAAAAAAAAGAAAAGAAAAGAAGAAAGATAATATGTTGTGGCAGTCTAACTCGATCTAAGGAAATAGAGAGGGAGGGGGTTGGGGGGGGGCAAAGCTTGTTAATCTGGAAAGAATACAAGCATCAATTTCAAGCACTTATAGAGAATCAAGCGGGCTTGTTAAGGTCGTAAGTTGGACAATTATCCCGTGTTAGGTTCAATCAGCTTAGTCCTACACAAAATTGATCGAATCATGTGAAAACAAATGTATTCTGATTTTTGTCGCAGATATTTCTGGTCTACGCACTCCAGTGCCCACAAAGCAGTTATTGAAACAGCTGATTTTCGCCTATTCTAGAGCGACAACATCCCCTGATCTTTTACAACCATGAAGGACCTGTACTCGAAAATACTTGCAATTCTCATCTGCTTGCAGGTTATTTTCGTCACTTTCTTCCCGTCAGGGGCTGGTAAGTTGATACTGATTAATTATACCATCGAAATTCTATATAATGGCTACAAAAAATATTTGCATCATTACCCTCATTTCCTAACGAAGCGCGTTTTTTTACCAAGTTTTATATTTCATTTCATAGTATCAAATCTCTGTAGTTACACGAAAGTATTAAATGATAGGAAACTTGATATACACGAATTTAATTAATTAATAAGTTAGTCGATATACAGCCATTATTATTTCATGTGAAATATTACAACGTCAAAAACTTAACGTTCTTGTACGTACAGTATTAATCACAAATTGTAAGAATGTTTACTGATAAGCAAAATAGATAATATGGAAAACGCAGACCTATGGAAAGAGAATTCCTGACATTAGACAGGAATACGCGATTGCACGAAATATTTTATGGTATGTCTGACATGGAGAATATATGCGGCGAAGTACGAAAAATTCATCCTGAGATATGTATACGACCTACGCGGTACGGGACGTGTTATAAATGGTTTTCGCCACTCAGCCGTATTTGAATTTGTGAACACGATCGAACAAATGACGCGACAATTATTAATTGCCGTCTCTGCCTTAGTAACGATTCGCGTTGGAACGAGGTCGAATCGTTCCGATTCCACGCGCGATTAACAAATAATTACAGTGGACATCAATTACTTGGATGACCTTCGTCATTTCAGCTTAAAACGATTAATTTGATCAAACCAACCAATTATTTCAATTAATACAATCTGCACTTTAAATTCGCACGTCTTGTGTATACACACCGGGCCAGAGAAAAGTTTTCATTCGTTCGAGTAGAACCTTCGTAGTCCTTGAGGACGCGTGTCGCTTCTCGTGCACCTAAAGTTTCGCTCAAATTAACCGATTTATTTGAATTCGAGCGAGTGAAAACCTCTTTGTCACCGTGAGTTTGTTACTTAATTGATACTCTTAGATGCCCTTTGCTTTCAATCTCTTACATCCATTCTTAATTAGTCAAGTCGTTTGACTTTTGACAAGTATTTTGAAACCATTTTACTAACACGAACCTACTTTTTTACTTGAGATTATCCGCTATTTTTATTCAAATGTATATGTACGTATATACACTTTTGAATTTTAAACGAACCTTCTATTATACCTATATCCTTTAAGTGCCGTTTTAAGTTTCAAGAGACTTTAACTCGGATAGCTCGACTTGGAGTTCTAACGTATACTGTAAAGCACACTTGCGAAGTAAAACAGCAAACACGATATAAAAACTTTTTGCCCATGTAAGAAATCGAATAACCTATTTCAACGGTGCTTTAATCTCATCGATGAAGCATCGATGCAACGAAGGAGCATCGTGATAGCCGCAATGCGGATCCGTTGAACAAAAATTTCCTGGTACGGTCGTTTTCGTAATGTTATTAACCGTTTTAGTGTCGGATGTTTCAAGACTCCGTATCGGTTTGTGCTGTGCAGCGCGATAGCGCTTCGTTTATTTATTTGCGAGTAGTACCGATCGACGCGATCGCGCTGCCCTTTTTCATCCTGTTTTTTTCATCGAAATATACCGTTCGACGTGCTCGCGCTTCATTTCATCGGTTATACTGGAAGCGTTACAACAAACACTCAAAAGTTTGCGAAATATTTATGCTCTGCGTTTCGTTTGTGTGATAACATTCTATAATGCAGGATTTGGTTTTCCGATTCAAGAGGTAATTTTTTATATTGGTTTTTTTTTTTATTTGGTTTATGATTATTTGAAAAACGAGTAATTACGAGAGGAAACTCTGATATGACTCGCGACGAGCACGCTTGAGCGCGTTGCGAATTAATGATCGTGACCATACATCGTGGCACAATTTACCACGGTACGCGAATAGAGTGATCACGCTGCGTGGCGTTAAAACGGTTAGCGTAACTGCGCGTACGATTGTCGAGTGACAAAGATATTGACGCTGGTAATCGTTTTCAGTGCATTTAGGAGGAAACTGTACTGATTTCGAAGGACGATCTGTCTTACATGGACAGATGTATGTGCCGGGACCTTGGATTTGCATACACTGCATATGTTACAATTCGAAGTCAACATCTTGCGGGCGTCTCCGCTGTTCAATTCCTGCGGTAAGTATATGCTCATTCTAAGAGCAACCAGCTTAACACAACCATGAGAAACTAAAGTACACCGTTAACGCTTGCATGCTGGTCGTTAAAACACATGCTGCGCGAATAGGGTACACAGCGATTCATTTAACTCGCCTTGAATTAGTTTTAGAAAGACAAACATGGACAGGGATAATTTTTGTCACGAATCGTTTAATTTATTCGTTCATTAGAACGAATTAATTTACACCTGCTGAGATCGCGATTGACGCGACAAATTCGAAATCTTGTTCCATATAAATATTTTTAAACAAGCACGTCGTAAGCTTTGTATATTTTTTAATCGCAACGAAACTGTTCAGAGAAATGCTGAAATTATTAATTATAAAAGGAGATTTCTACGCATCGTTGTAAAAGTGTCAGGGAAAATATTCGTGAAACAGTTACGTTGTTACAAGTTCTACAAGAAGAAATATCGAAAATCACGTTCCACTTATTCAGTTGCACGTGTAAAAGGTATCTTGCGTTCGCGCAAAAAATCTCTGAAGGATACATGCTTTATAATAATTGGAGTGTCGAAGTTGTTACACGGATCGGCGTACACGTACCTTTTAATGAAACTAGGTTACTCATTCGTTATTCGTTCCTAATTTTCAGCTTCACGATTTTTACGCAATAAAATTTTATACACCTGTTCGGTTTATAAATGATTCAATTCAAATTTAACAGAATTAAAGTTGAAATAATCATTTGTACTTCATTAAAAGGTTCTTTCAGCATCTCGTTTCAATATTTTTATTGGTAATATTTTGTTGATCGTTATATTTAAATGGAGTTTTTCAAAGGAGAGACATTTTAAGGTAGGAAATGGACATACATTTATAATAAGAATTCAGAAGAAAGAATATTTCATACAGAAAGAAATATTCCGTATGTATAAATAACTACGCTATGAATTTTATATGTATCGGATATTCCTTCTGGTTAATGTATCTGATGTTTTTTCACGCGAGATAGCGTATATTTGCATCTATATGTCTCTTCGTTTCTCAGTAGTAAAACTTAGCATTCATGCGGCTGATAAGTAGTTACGCACTGACAACGAGAAACATAAAATGAGTAAGAAGCATAAGACATTCTATAGGAAAAATAAACTTGTTTTTATCTTTCATTGCATATTCGTCAGAATATTGTTAATAAATATTTAAGTTAAGATTTCAGTTGAAATAAATACATAGGATTAGACATTTATTTATATATATATCTATGAACGCATTTGACATAAAATTTTGATAACGACTAAAATTATATATTCTGATATTAAATTAATTTAGTGAGAATAAAAAACTAATTTTTTTAAACAAGATTTTGTATAAAGTTATATTTATTAGGAAAAGTTCGTTCATCCCTTTATAATATGATAGGATTAGACTCATAGCTGTGTAAATCATTTCATGGAATAGTATATGTGTGCGTGTGTGTTCTAAGTTTTTACTATAAAAATGCTAAATGTACTAGGAGACGTTTTTAAAAATTCATACATTTTTCTTCATCAAACATATCAATCGTTATATTGAAAAGTTAATTATCTATTATTTGTTTCGAGCTGCACATTGATTGAGACATTCCTGTTGGTTATAATTGCGAATTTAACGCAACGAAGTTGTTTGAATCCCTTGCGAGCATGTAAATATATCGTCGAATTAATAGGTCAATTACTTGAGGTTGGAATTGAAAGAAAGAGAAAGGTGGAGGAGAAGTCTTGCGTTTGAATGCGGGACACTTTTAAAGCCCACAGTTCGCTGAAATTGCCAGAGAATTCAATTAAATGGCAAATTAAACCATTGAACTGAATCTGTTTCCAATCGCGAGCTTAGAAGTTCTATCCTTTGAATTTTTATATCAGTCAACTTTCTTTTTGTACGTACGGTAACGAATACAATTCATGAATTAATGAAGTATGTAATTGGATGAAAGTTCTTCTTCCTGGATTCAGTTTAGACTAAGAAAAATTATATAATAACGAAATTATCAACTTAAAATTGATAGAGTGTATAGTTTTTTTTCTTTTTTTTTTTTTTTTGCGTGAGGAGGGGAAAATGCTGTTACGCATACCCAGTGATCCGCATCACTGGGTTATGTGGGACTCGGGCGGATGTTGTTGCCATACCCACTAAAAACCCCTCCTCCTTTTTCCTTTGCTTTGAGGACAGACAACCCCGGTAAAACCTGTCGGCAGTCATCAGGGTTGTCCTTTCATGCCCCGTTGTATCTTCTTCGTCGGGCAGCTATTCTGTATATTCAGTATTGCTCTCGTCATCTTCTCAGCTAGTTCAGAATACTGGGCTGATCTCCTTCTGTGGTTCTTTGTTGTCTTGTATCTCTGCCTTCACTGCTCCGCGTAGTTGTTGTTGCTCTCGTTCTCCTCCTTGCCTCCTTCAAGGCCTTCGCTGTCACCCTCCTGTGAGACATGACGGTCTTGCGAAATTGCCTGAATTTATCCCAGCTCTCGTTCTTGGCGGTCACCGTGGCGATCAGATTGTCCACGTCTATCTTCTCGCCAAGAGCGTTCTCCAGCTCAATCCTTCTGTCCGTTCACCTCGGGCACGTGAAGAGGGCGTGCTCTGCATCGTCGTTAGGGTCTCCACAGTCGAGACAGTTGCTGTCGCTGCTCTTGCCAATCCTCTTTCTATAGACACCGAAACTCCTGTAGAGGTGGCCGTGTGTGCGTTATATATTTATTGGACGTGCGTGATAGCTGTGGTAGTTGGGCCTGGTCCGCTGTAATTGTCACTGGGGGCTGTAGATGTCGCTGCCGTCGTCCGACACTAGTTAGTGTCGAGTGCCGCCACACTCCCATGCCCGGTTAACAGCTGCATGCTGTGATGATCGATGTCCATCTTCTTTTTGGTAAATAGCAGCGCACTCGGTATTAATTTCCTTGCGCCTCCAGTTCCCCCTTCAGCTCGTTGCCGTCATCCGCGCCGATCTTGGTCTTATGGATCTTGTTCCACTCGTAAGTCTCTCCGAGCATCTTTATCTTTATGTAGATCGGGAGATTTCCGGTCAACACGCAAAGTGCCGCGTGGGAGACGGTACGATATGCCGTCGTTGTTATGCACAGGGCCGTTCGTTGTGCCCGTTTCAGCTTCTTCCTGTTCTTATCGGTATTCGCTAAGCTAATTCTTCTTTCTGAACCCATACTGCCTCCGATGGAACGGGTCCGTTCCGATGCATCTCTCGATGATCTTCTTAAAGCATTTTTCCCAGATCTTGCTCATGGCTGGGAGTATGCTTATCGGCCGGTACGCGTTAGGGAGACTGGGATCCTTTCCCGGCTTCCTTAGCAGTATTACTCTGGCCGTCTTCCAGCAGTCTGGTTCCAGCTTGCTTCCAGCTCCTGCTTCCAGCAGTCCAGGAGTCTTCCATCGACTCCTGCAGCCTTCTTGGTGTTCATTCTTACGGCGGCATCGACGACATCGCCTTCGCCGATGACGACGCTGAAGCTGATGTCTCCTTCTTCTTCGGTCTCTGCCTCTTCGCGGCCCTCGTAATGGGAGGGTCCGTGTCCCATGGTGAATAGCCTCTGTAGGACTGCTTCCACCATGTCGATCGGCATGTCGTTGGTTGGTTTCTTGCTTTTGCATCTCTTCATGACTGTGCGATAGGGTTTGCCTTCTTGCTTTCCTGTATGGATGGAAACGCGTTCGAAAAGTAGAACGGAGTAATTAGCGATGCACGATCCCAGGCTGGTGAATATTTTTCCATCGGGAAAAGTCAGGTCGAGCGATACAAGATTTATATGCTCGTTATTTCAACGTCTGTTACGCGATAGAAAATGAACATAAATGAATAATAAATGTATTACAGCCATAAAGATTGCTTGATGTACGCCACCGTTTTTCCCCTATTTCTCCGATACAATTTTCCTTTTTTTTTCTTTGCCAAACACTTTACTAATCGGTACGTATTCGAATTATCCTCAATTATTCTCGGTTGTTTCCGTTTCCTTTGGATTTACATAAGTACTCGTTTGATGTACGTGCAGAGTGAGATAATAACTATTAACAGCTATAAAATAAGAAGCGAAAATACGTTGAAACTCGACTTCTAGATTCGCGAGACTTTGCAGAGCTTCGAAACTCTCGTGTTTCAAACCTAATAAAAAGTTGTAGAGGGAGAATTACATTGCGAGATCTGTTAAGGAAAATCGTATCGTTGTAATAGGATTATTTCAGCGAGGGAAATTCCGTGTTGCGTGTAACGCGTTGCAAAGCCATGAGCTTTCTTTCGGGTTAATATACATAATCGCCTTATCGAACTTTCCATCTAAATCGTTGCGCTCACACGTGAATTTTGCATTTCAATCTTCTTACTTGCAGTCCAGTCCAGTTTAGTGTGACTAAGCTAAATGTTTCAGCCCTTCCAGGTAGAATATGTTTTATAGAGAGACGTACAACTCTATGAAGGGGAGATCAATAAATTGGGTTATCTTTAAATCACTGACAATTATTTCATCGACACGATTTCACCGACAGCGAATCCACCGGCAATGTCTATCAAAGTTTATGTACCGATACACCGAGTGAAATCACCCACAATCATTTCACCAATATTCTCCTTTGTCGATAATTATCATGTTTGCCACTACATGTTATCGTTGATTATATGTCTTTATTTACACATTCGTTTACGCGCATAACGAGATAAACGAAGAAACGAAAATGATATGTTGTCATGATGTATTGTTAAATTACTAATTAACACGAGTTATATATCTACCTACATGAAAGCTTCTAAATATCAATTATAATTCATGAAAGCACACAAGCTATTTTGCTATACACAAATGGAATTATAAGGAAATGTTACGTGCTAATGATTTAACGAAATTTATTCTTCTGTACATTTGACATTTCTGTATTATTACTTGTGTACTTTCTGCTCTTGTTTACGTCATCGGAAGTAAAATTACGTTAAGCGAATCAGCTAATCTATTTGAGCGATTCAATGGCTCGGTCTTCTCTTATGCGACTACCAAGTAGAAGATAAGTTCTTGGTTATATAACATTTTATAACATCCAAATTAACTTTTTTTTTCTTTTTCGTTTTCTTTTTCTTTCTCTTTTTCTTTTTTTTTCCTTTTTCTTTTTCTTTTTCTTCCTTTCTCTTTTTCTTTTTTTTTCCTTTTTCTTTTTCTTTTTTTCTTTACGTGGGGGAAATCCGCTCGGACACGAAACCACTTCTTAAGTGGCGTGGTAGTGAACATCGAAATTAACTGGGGCACTAATTAGCTGAATTACATTGGTAATTTTCTATAATTTATTACTCGAATATGGTAATTTTTTCTTAAAAAGTTTGCTTTTTCTACAATTATTTTACTACAAAACCCATCAAAAACATGATGTATGTATATATACCCTCAAATATTATCGGTTTATTCTCAAGCTATAGTTCAATTTCGGAAATTGCCAATTAAAATCATAGAAAAAAAAAAAAAAAAACACAGAAAGTTCGTTAAAATATGCGATTTTCCAATCAAGATATAGAATTTATTCGAGTAATATAGATTACAGTAGCGATGGTGACGGCAACGATGAATGGACTGATTCTTCGTGCGAAAATAAATTGGAAGCGCAGAACGATGCATTGTTTCAGGGAATATCGATTTTCAAGCATGGTTTTAAAGTACGTGTGCGCGTGACTAGGTTTGTTAATTAATGCCGCTCCCAGGTTTTCAATATATAAATGTGACACCTACATATCTTTAAGCTTAAAACAATTGGACTAACAATTTCATTAAATTTAAATGAATATTTATCTTTTTAAACGCAACAATATTTTTAATGACAACTTCACGTGTAAATCAAGTGCATACATATTCGATCGTTCTTGAAAACCTGATTCTCTGCGAAGAGAAAAAATCCTTGAATAAAGATTTGATCTACGTTTTATATGCTACGTTTTACATCCACCTCTTTTCAGATATACCTCTCTATTTAAAATCATAGATCGTCACACTCTATAGGTATTTCCTTGAAAAGGTTAAAGTCGTTCTGTATAAAAGCTAATTCAAAGGGGAAGGAAATTCTGCGAAAAATTCTTTCAGATTTCCCTATGTTTGAGCTCGAATCAAAGCAATCCTGTATAATAGGATAGGATGATAGGATGATTCTGTATTATTCCTTGTGTACTTTCTGTTCCTGTTATTTACAATAGGATGATTATGCGTTTAACTTCTCATAGAATCTCTCTGATTCCGTATGATATCGTCAGTGTTTTTGAAATATGTTATTGATGTCGTAACGTCAACCGTTTCCAGTGCAAATTCAATTTCGAATCGCAATTTCCATGTTTGCGTGGCAAAAGCGTAAAATCGATAACGCACGCAAACATGTCTTCTTTGCTAATGGCGTACTATAAATATAAATATTTGAATAAATATTGCGAATTTCATATTGCTAAAAGATTTATACTATTTGTTCGTAAATAATCGTCGGATCTATATTTAAGTGGAAACTGCTGCATTAGATCTCTTTTCTTACTTAAAATTATTTGGATTGGTAACTTGGATGTAACATGTAATTTATTCTTCTTTTATAAATAGTGTACAGAAGATACCAATTCAGAGAAATGGAAGGAAAGTCTAAAAGCAAAGAAAATCTACAGGAAGATAAAACGTTCGAGCCTTGCCAGGCTATATAAGATGCTAAGTAATCTTCCTAGTCCTGCAGTTCTTTCTATTTCGATCAATAATTATTGGTATATGTTAGGAATGCAATTAGAATTTTTGTCCTCAAGCAAAGTATAATTTCAATTTTGTATGTAAACCAAAATATTAAATATCAAATAACCATCAAATAAAATTATATTGTATGGACTACTGTTTCTTTAAATATTTGAATATTTGGTAAATATTGTTTATTTAAATATTTTAAATTGCATGGAAAAAAAATGATGCAAATAAATCATAGGGCATTTTAACTAAAGAGACCAATATCTATTTAACTGTGATTAAATCGTCACCGTTTAACGCTCTATCTCTTTTATTAACTGTGCCTTGTTAAACTACAGAAGATTACAGAGGATGCGTTTTTTTGATAAACAAACGTTCTGACAAATACGGCAGCAAAATCAGATATATAGATTCTTACAACAGCAGTTATATTCTATGAATTCCGTTTTTCAGAAGCTTTATTTGTGAAACGACAATTCGCCAGAGTACGGATTCACTGTAGTTATAGCTGTAGGATCTCTATCTAGTTGACAGATCTGCTTTACGTAAAGAATTCCTGTCTCTTGTTCTACCTTATCGCGATTCTTTCCTCACCTTATACGCTTTGTCGAGGAAAGTAATATCGCTACATATCTCGGCTCCGGTTACAATAATTAGTTTCCGCCTAAACTGTTAGAACCACGTAGCACGCACTCTACTCTCGTTTTTTAAACATTCAGGCCATCTGATCGCATGCGACGAGTTTTATGTTAATCCCGACCAATTACAATATCTTTCTCTCGTTTACAAGGGACGACGAGACTGGCAGTTGCGTGCTTTCCAAAGCAAAAGCCGCGATATCTGCATGATAACCTAACGTCAACCGATTTTGTTGTACTATTCTTAAGTGGACTTCGTTTGTACCACTTTCGTAACAAAAATAGAATATCTAGAACACAGCATTCCGTTATGCGATATTGTCAATTTCTAACATCTGAAACATCAGAGATAATTTTTTCCCTACAGTTGTAAATTTGTGTGAAAAATTACGAACGTAAAGGTGTTTGGCGCATGTACAGTTCCCCCCTCCCCTCCCCCCTCCAACCTTCATTTGCGTAGACATGCTAGAAAGATCCACTTTTCGACGGTGAAACCGTTAGTATTAGTATTAGTGTTATAATATATTTGACTAATGGTTCTCAAATACTAGTTTTGCTAAAGCAATGGTGGAATTGGAGCAATTCCTTCTTCTTTCATTCTTTGAATAACCTGAATTTTCAAATAGTCTAGTGACGATTGATCCGTACAATTAATCGATTTCTTTTTATTACAGAAGTGCAAGAAGTTCCGCTTTGAACGCAGATGTTGCAACATCGAATGCCTAAACCCCACAGAAGATCCGATCGAATTTAATGTCACTACCGTCGATGACTCACCCAGAAATGGTTCACTTCAGAACCATAGTCCCATATCTGGAAGCGTCAATCACTATGTGTCACATAGTCATATGTGGACGCTGAGCTTATTGATGGTAATTGTAATATTTTAATTTTTTTTATTCTATATTTTGAAATACTTTGAAATTACTTACTTGCGAATTACTTTGAAAAGTAATTCGCAACGTAATATAAAATAATACTACTGATTTGTGTCTCTTTCAGAATTTTTTCTTAATCTCTTGTTTTTTTCCAGTGCAATCCCTTTTATCGGAAGTTACTTGATTGCTTTATTTCCTATTAGGTGGTGACCTGCTGCTTTCTTGGGGTTTAGGCGACTGATTGCTTCTATGATCTCTGCACAAGTGAAGGGTTCAATAGGAGGGGACATTTATGTTACTATCACGGGGGAATGATCAGAGGAGAGATCAGCCGAGGAATCCAGCTATGAATCTATTGCCCAGGGTGTCCAGGAAGTTGTCAAAGTTGTTAATTGTTATCTGTGTTAGCGTAGTGAATAAACACATTGATGTTCGGTGTTTCAATTATCAGAATTATAATCGATGTTAAATGTATAGAGTGTGAAAAAATTATTTGTTATAGCTGTGGAAGATGGAGATCTGTTAGAGAAAATGGATCATGAAATTGATCTTGAGTATAATTTTCAGACAAAATTTTTTATTGCATCATAAAGTACTCATCACGAGAAACGAAAGTTTCAGAAAACCCATTTTTTTTTTCTTTTTTTTTTTTGGTTCTATGTATCCAAGGTCGAGAATAAACTATGTGCACGTTTCTTGTATTCGTTTCTTGTATTTTTATGAGGAATTCAGTCTTTTTACGCCACAAGAGTCTCAACGTTTTCGTTTTCACGCCTACGTTACGCTCGTTAAACACGTTCCAACAAGACCATGAATAAGGGTAACAGCTTTAATGTTTTCACATGTGTTAATTTATTATTTTAGACCTTAAATATTTTATTTATAAAATCTTTATTTAAACAAGTTACCATTGTCGCTACAATAAATCAATGAATGAAATCAGTTTAAATTTAAAATATCATTTCATAATTTCTCGTCACTTGTATCTAAAAACAACAAAAAAACGGTGTACCCACATCGTGCGTAGACGGGAAATTAAAACAGTGGAGCTTAATTGAAACACTGATCATATTCCGCGATTGTAAAACAATAATAGAAAATCGTGTTTCTTTCGAAGGGTATGAAATTGTCAGGAGATTATGCCATAAATGAAATTGGAAACTGGCTGGTCAAAGGTATTAAACTCAATTAAACTGAACTGTGTTATATTGTACAAAGGCTAGAGAACTGCTACCAAATATCTGCTAGTTTAAAGGTGTCCCTTATAAATTATAATTATATTTCAAATTCAATCTCCTAATAATAAGTAAATTAATATTTTACCTAAAATCTGTGATATAGATAACAAAAATAAATTCTTTACATTATTCGTTAGTTTGCAATATAATTAGAATATTCTTTATTTTTATTTTCTGGTGTCTTTGTTATTCTTAAAAGATAAACTGCTTATTTACAAATTTAACACTGCATATGCTATTAATAAATCATTTTATATTTAATTTTGCAACCTTCAGTCATTGTTAAAACTTGTTGACAATACTGTCGGTTAATAGAAATTTCTAAAATCCCCTTGTTTCTATTCGATTAAAGGGTATATTGCAGAAACTATGTTAGCTACAGTGTTAGCTACAAATCACCTGTGTCACTCCGTTAAACTTATACACAATAGTATTGTTTCTTGTTTTCATTTAAAATAAAATATGTTATTGTAGGAATGAAGCAGAATGTTCAAATAATTGAAACAACTTTTTGTCCTATAACTAGTGCCTTTCATTTTAAAAATTAAAAAATTTTTAATCAACGATATTTGGAAGTTTCGATCTAAAATGACCAGGAATTGAAACAGAAAATATTTTGATGCCAATAAATACATATTCTTCACACATAAAACAAATATGAAAACAAAAATCGATGTATATGAATGAATTTTGAAATGGGGAGGAATTATATGATTATACCCATTCTCTGTTGCGTTTAATTGTTTCAATTGATGTCTCATGAGAATTTTCATCGAATTTTTTAGAGATCCTGGCTGTAAGGTCTTTTTAAAATTATAAGAACAGATTCAAACTATAACATTTGAAAACTTGTGCTTACAAAACTTACTTGTTTCTCATAATTATTTAAATGAATCTATTCGGCATTTTGAGTGACCGTCCCTTTATGGCTCGGACGGCACCTCTCCTTCCTTTGGGAAATTCCGAATTATCTGTCCTCCCCGAGCTGCAAACCTGATGACTTAGACAGTAGGGAAAAACATCAGGGAAAACCTCTGGCTAGAAAAGTACGATAGACGAACAAAATTTAACGGCTGATGGGGAGTATCAACAACATACAAGGACAATCATCAACAAAGTGTCGTACCGTGCGGGTGAAATACTGGAGTTTCAATAAGATCTTATAACCATCGAGTTCAGAACATCAAACTTTGTTTGCATAAAGCAAGTGTAAACAAAGTGTCAAATTACACTAACACTCGATCTATTAAATCCGTTCCACCTTGAGCGTTAATTCATTCGAGGTTCGTGGTATCGATCGATCGGTCGGACGTGCCCGCTGGCTCTTTAGTTGATGATTTGTAACAGAATCCTTGCATTAACACAGATTCTCAGAACACACAACTTCACCCAGCAGATATCGATTACAGTCAGTTGTCACTAACAATGCTTTTATCAACAATTTCTTTACCTGTTGATCCTCTGGAAGTTTTAACTATATTATATTCTCTAGGAACAGTAAGATTTTAATGATATAACTTTACTAATGAGATCTTAATGTCATAAACGGTATCGAAACTTCTTAATTAATGTCGTTATCGAAGAAGAGACTCGTAATCTTCTCAAACGAAGAGCACTTGATGTTTACAAGTAGAACTCGATATCTTAGTTTCTTAAAATGTGTTTCTGTGTTTACTTTCTAAATGTAAACTTTATTCAAAACGAGCCGTTCATTCGTTACAGGCCGTTAATAAAATTGCACGTTGCACAAAGGAATTGCCGTTAATAATTTAAGATTCTCTGCTCGTCGTACAGGGTATATATCGTAATTATTCACGACGATCGTAACGTTTAAGTCCAATTCGAGCTTAAAATCCCACGTGAGCTATACTACCACAATAGCCTGAATTTCTATTTGTTCGTTTACTGCCTGTTCGTACTCGGAGCATCCGTTGTAAATTACAGCAAAATCTTCTAATGTGTTCCAGAATATGTCTTCATGGAATTTTAATAATTTTATTAAATCTATAGATAACAAATGTAAAACTTACTAATTTATAATTAATATAAAATAAGAGAGCACGAAACTTCCTATTTTATGGACATATTAAATATTTGTAAAAAATTCTGTATCATTAGTATCACTTTAATTACTTTAAAGGATATAATCCCATAAAGCCGTGACCCCTGAAAGAATCGATGTTCACGCGTGACAAATTGGCGTCGTATGAAAGTTCCGGTATGAACGTTACTAGAGCTGATACCAGCTAGGGGCACAGGTATATGTTCTGGGTTCATTATATATTTATAAAGGGCTGCCGACTCAACGAGTGGTCCGGGTAAATTTAAATTGTAAATAGACAGAGATTTCAAGTAAAAGCCTGGATAAGAGCGGATATGGTATGAGAGTCTGTGGTGGAAAGAGGAACAGGCTGCTTTTATTTGTAAAGTTTGAATTTCCTCGATATCGAAGGTGTTTAAGCCGCAAGTGTGTTTCATGTTAATCGTTCGTGTTAATTCATTCGAGACCGAGATTTTATTGTAATACGATTCCTGGGTGTCAGTACGATCTGAATGTTTTGTTAGAATGATACTGTGCTTTTCTCTCTCTGGAATATTCTTTTCATATTTTAATTTTAAGTCGATGACAATCTTAAATTTTATGCCTCATGTTTTTAAAATATAAAATTATATACTATGTTATACTATAATATATTATGTACAGTTATATATATTATGCCTACTGATTGATATGAATTTCTTTCGGTCTCGAATGCGTTAAAACGGAGCGCAAAGAAGTCGAAATTACTTATTGTAATTGGTAAAACATCGTGAAAGGCAGACAGATACAAGAAAGAAGTTAAACTATAAATTATATTTGCGACATTGTTATGTTTTTGCTTTCTTTAAGCCTTTCATCAAGACAGCCGATCTATAAATATTAATCGACCCAATTTCTCTAAGCTTGTAACTTCAAATTAATGTTTATATATATAAAGAGTTACGTATTAATCTATCTAAATATTTAAAAAAGATGTTTAATGTTATAAATGATGGATATTAAAGATGTTCAAAAGAACGTAGTCTTCGCGTGTTCTTTATCATATCCCTGATCAAAGACATTCCAATATTATTACAATATCCAATTACATATTGATACACAAGATATACAGATTATTATTTATAACATTTTGGTTTTCTTAATTGAGTTATTCATTTAGTACAAATGATAAGTAATTAGTAATAAGTCATAAAAAAAAAAAAAAAAAAAAAAACGGTATTGTAGTAGAAATATTATAAGAAAACATTTTCTGTTTCAGTGTAGAGTTACTCCTTTTTATAGACAGTGTCGTACAAATCCGTACGTCTTTGAGAAAATGTAGGTATCTGAGCCCTTACTTCCTCAACAACTTTCAAATCTGAGAGAAAAGAAAAACATACGAAGTAATAAGTAATGCTTGCTAATAAATTCAACAAATACAGAGGGAGCCGGCAAAATCGATGAACCAACGAGACTAAAAGTTAATTACATCATGGATTTCTCGCTTTTAATGTTAAGCTGGAAATTACCGATATCGGTGACCACCATATTTTCCTGAGTTTCCAAATCATAAAGGATTTTCCCCCAGGGATTTGTCAACTGTGTATGTCCCCATGCGACATAACTTGCTGAAGGAACACGAGCCGGTGATATACAGGCGACGTATAATTGATTGTCATTCGCTCTGGAACGCTGAAGTAATGACCAGTGCAGTGGTCCAGTGGTCATATTGAATGCCGCCGGATATATCAGCATTTGGCAACCTAACACAGAGAAACGGGAAATACGAGACCACTGAATTTTAGTTAACTTTGTAGCTGCACAGTCCATATTCCATAATTTATGAATATGCGAGAACAGTCCTCTTGTCGTGCTTCTAATTCTTTTATTTATTTCATTTTCAGCGAATATACTGGTTTTTTAAATTAAGCTCCTTTTTATACAGAGTTACAGATTATATTGATTATATTTTATATAGAATATATTTAAGAAAGATAGTTACTTTCATGCTAGTTAAGTATTGTTCGATTAAGCTACTGTACCTTTGTTCCGATAAATGCGTGCCATTTCCTCGAATCTGATATCATAGCAAATGCCAATACCTATTTTGCAGCCCTTCACATCAAACATTGTTAGGGAATTACCAGGACTGAGTGAATCACTCTCTCGGAAAGTAATCTTGTTGGGAATGTCGATGTCGAATAGATGTACCTAATAACATAAAAATATAGTTGCTAACTCTATTGCTGTAACTTTTGTAATTTAACATCAATGTTACGAACTTCTAAACTTTAATTGTTTTTTATTTAATAACTGACAGCGTTTTTATCACTTTCTTTTATTAAAAAGTTTTATCATTTAATAATATTTGAGAAGGAATATTTTTTAAGAAAAAATAAGTTTTTTCCTATGTGAAAAATTTATATTACAAAACAAATATATTGTACAAAAATTTATATATTATATTACGACAAAAATGTATGTTTCTCGTATCAAAACGTATTTTATAAACCTATAACATATTTTTTAAATTATAGAATTGGTTATAGTACACGTATGTACATATGCATATTCCTAAATTATTCCTAGATAGAGTCACTTTCTCCACCCCAATATTTTCAATTTCAAAGCCACATGGAGGTATATTATTTACCTTCCGGTGTTTTGCTATCAAAGTTCCATCGGGACCCCAAATAGTACAGGTATTGTACAATTTATCGCCCTCTATTTCAGGTATCGTACCACCAACTACATAAATGCTGTTTTCCTTAGCTGCCTTCGATAAAGCAACGCTCGTTTCACCGTTTCATCAGGAATACTCTCGGCGTATTTTGGAAACTATTCTGCATTGCAATATTTCAATTAATGAAAAATAACTGTCCTTTGTTCCAACCATAAATTAGGTTGAAATGTTTGTCAATTTTTTATTTTTTAAATTATTAAAATAACTAAATTTTATATTTAGATTTACTTAAATATATAATTACTTAGATAATAGTACATATAATAAATTGTTTCTACAGGTTCAAGATGAAAAATGAATATTTAGAAATGTTTAATTACAATCATGCTATTTGGGTCAGTACCAGTGACTTGTTACTTAACGACTTTGCTAGTACTTTTTGAAACATAAAGTTAGATTTTAACTAACTTTAATTTTTAACTATTATAGGTGGAATTATAAATACAAAATAATTGATAATACTAGTTTATAAGTACCTAATTATTAGTATCTTAAAAAATATATTTATACAAAAATCACGATAATCATAAAAATGGGGAAATTCTATATTCTCGAGTCAATTCACAATCTTTATGGAAGTATGAACGTTAAGGTAATTTGTCTACTTTTACTTTTTTCTATATAGTTGTTATACATATAATAAATTATTAGAAAAAGAAACAAATTATTACGTATTCCATATGGTGAATTAAAGCATTCAGGAAGAGCGATAATATCAGCATTATGCTCTTTCGCGCTTGAAATGTAGGAAACTGCCCGCTCTACATTTTTGCTTTTTACTTCATTTACTTGAAGTTGTACCAACGCCAAGCGAAATGCTAAAATGTTGGAAAAGTTAAATACACTCGGTTATATATTTCCCATACTTTTTATTTATAAATACTTTATACATAGTGAATACTTACTCGACATCGTTCGCACTACTTGTTTAACGATGTTCGTAAGTATCATAATGTTCTTTGAGGTTATGTATGGTATTACTCGATATCAACATTACGTAAGCAATACGCGGGGATTTTTAATAATTATTGATAAAGTTTAGGACATTAACTTTGATGTAATTGTAAACATTATTACATATTATAATTAAATGTAATTTTCAGTTAAGGGTAAGAAAAGAAATATACTTTTGTAAAAATACACTTTATTATAAAATCTGTATAAATAAAAATTGTACAATTTATCTTGAAAGTAAAATGACCGAATACGTTCCTGGAAAATATTACTGCCTACTAAATGATCGAGATCTTGATCTTTCTCGTCGTCTCGTTTTTTACTTGATCTTTCAGACGAGCAATCGTACTTCTTACGTTTCTTTGACTTCTTCAATCTTTTTAATTTATAAGAATCATTACTATTAGAGTTACTTCTTTCTCTCCGTCTCTTCTTTTCAGAATCACTATCGCTGTCATCATTAGATTCGGAGCGCCTTTTTCGTCTTTCTGATTTTTTATCCCCCACTTTATCATACTTGTTCTTATTGTGCATCGTACTTCCGATTTTCTTTCTTTTATTACTACTTTTGTTCTTCACCGTCTTCGGGGTCAGGGGACATTGATCTTTTTCTATCCATCTTTTGCTTGAGTCCCTTGGATTCCTTGTCCTTATATTCCTCATACTTTTTTCGTATCTGAAATTAACCCCATAAAATACTGAAATCTAAAACCTCTACATTTATCATATTTTATATAAAGATAGAAGGGACCTTTAAAAAATTGCATGCAACAACACACTTACAGATACTCTTGAATTAGTTTTTCTACATGTCCGATTATGTCTTTATATGTATATGTCAATTCAAATTTATTTTCTTAAATGTCCCTTAATGAAAAACTAACACTTCATATTAACTTTGAACTTTTGAGTTCTTAGAATATTCTGATTTAGTCACTGGCTGTACCATAAATTCATTTACAGATATTATATTTCCACCAAGAGCTAGTTTTATTATGAGCCTTCCTGCATCATCATCGAATCCTTCTATTTGACCATAATTATTACTTTGTTCTCCAGCTATAATTTTCACAAATGTTCCTTTCTCGATTTTAACTTCTTCCTCTTCTTTTTTGAAATCTGTATTTTTCTTCTGCAATGCTACTTTGTCTGCTCCAAGACCCATACCTTTTGGTCGTAATTCTGGTATGACAGCTGCTACTAATCTGTAATAGTTAGAATAAACGATTGTGAAATAAAAAATGATGTTCTCTGTTTACTTTCCAATAAGTGATGTATTAAATACATATAATTAATTTAATCCAGAGTAAAATTCATACTTTTCATTTCAACCAATTCCCTTTCCTGGTTGCCATCCCATTCCCCTTAACATTGCTACAACCAAAAGCATCAATAGGAATTTTTTCATAATCTTCTAACGTAGACTGAAAAATACAAAACGATATTTATAATATGCAAATGTAATACATCTGTGCATTGCACATCAATATGTTGATAACGTACCTGTTCTTTGCCTCTTAATGATTCATCTTCTACTAAAGGTAAAGTTAAATCATTTGTTTTAGTTTCATATTTATTCTTTGACTTAAGTTCCCCAATGATTTCTTTAGTCGCTTGCTCTTCTAAAGTAACAACTTTATTTTCACTATCTTCAACTGGCTCTTTCTTTATTGATATTATTGGCGATGTTTTTCCATTAGATAGCTTTGATTTTGCCTCGTTAACACTAGCGTCTCCTACCTTTTCCTTATCTGCCTTCGGAAGGAAAATGTCTGCATCTATTTTATTAAGAATTCTATCATGCCAGGTTTTTGAACCTAGTAATGGAATAATTAGAGGTTCATCTTTTTTTTCTTCCTCATTGAAATAAAAAAATTGTTTTCAAATATATATATTCCGCTATTGGTGATT
The DNA here is from genome assembly GCF_024516045.1 of Bombus affinis. Taxonomy (NCBI): domain Eukaryota; kingdom Metazoa; phylum Arthropoda; class Insecta; order Hymenoptera; family Apidae; genus Bombus; species Bombus affinis. The sequence goes on along the minus strand of NW_026108853.1, from coordinate 236 downwards.
TTTATAGGTTAGGTTGAGGTTATATGTTTCTTGATTATAAATTTTACTTTTGAACTCACCCTATTACTTTAATACCTTTCTCATCAAGGCATTCAATGTAATCAACTTTCTTTTTTTCTTGTGGAATAGCATTTTTTTAACACAGGTTTCTTAATAGATTTCGCAAAACCGAAGGAAATCTTCTTTCCTTCTTCTGCCATTTATTTGTTATTTTAACACTGACTTATAGATCAATA